>NC_044502.1:35927521-35947521 GCF_902362185.1 Chanos chanos
TTGACAGCCTCTGAGCCTCTGGCTATGTGTTAAAAGAGTATTCATTTTCATTAACACGGTGTTGGTCTCTTCAGCTCTACATTCTGGACAGGAATGGAAGGAATGTATCCCTCTTGTCCAAACATACCTCACTCTGCCTCTCATAATGACTGTTTTAAACAGTCTCCTAATGGGATTCACCAAATTCTGCTCCCAGAGACACACTTCAAAAGAGATGCCACAAGCCCACTGCCTACTCTTAAACCACACTCGTTTGGGGCTTCCAGACTTAACCTGTTCTCCTCTTAAACTCTCTCAAACTTACACTTAAACAGCATTCACCAAGGCTGATCCTGCCTTAATGGTAATTGCTGTGAGTCAAGCGTTCGTATTCCAGAAGGATTTACAGTAGTGAAGCGTTGTCTGCTCATGATACACTTCTAAGTGGATTCACTATCTGTGAATGAAACGCATTGGAAAAGGATTTACACTAGTCAATTGTCCACTTTGAAAGTCTTGAACCAACACAAGTCGGACTGTAGATGAGATCTTGTCTGTGCTCCGGTGGGATTTCCAGAAGAGGAGCTTCCCTTTATGTAAATATTCCACTGGGATGTCGTGAATGTGTAGAATGTGTAGACTGATGCAGCTGATGATATGCTTGAGATGCTAAGTGCTGTTGATCCTTAGCTGCAGCTCACTCATTGAGTTTCACTTACACAAATCTACTACTGTGCACTCAAGCGTTCAGGCAACATGAGACAGAGCTGTGCAAGAGTCCTCGTTACCCCCCCCCCCCCCCCACCCCCACCCCACCCCCACCCAGCCCCCCGAAATGTGCGTACGTGATCCGAGTAATGCCTGTGTACATGGATCACTCAACGCTAAGCTAAAGCCCTGTGCCCCGCTAACCTCCCACTTTTTGGCAATGAGGGCATCTCACAGAGCCAAGGTAGAGATGCTGGATTTCATCAGCTTTAACAAAGCGTTAAATACATAATGACTGAAGGGAGCTCATTTGAACTCAATCTGGCTTCAGTCACACCACTCTCCCAGACTAATCGATCCTTATTCAATTTGATATTTAGCATAGTCTACTCGATTTTGATTCGGCAAGAGAGAGATGGACGTTGAGTCGATTTAAGAGCTGTATCGAGGTGGGGGGTTTTTCGTTGTTGTTTTTGTTTTGTTGTCGTTGTTGTTTTTGTTTTTGGTGCTGAGCCTTTCTGCTGTGCTGAGCTAAACGGGTGAGTAGGACGGAGTCTGTTTTAGGGTGAATGAGGTTTGTGTGAATGATGTGACCACTGTTTACAATTCCTGTCTCGGTATGCAGTGGTGGTTATGCTAATGTGTAAATAAACAGTCAAATGTTGACAATTAGGCGAAGAGAGGTTAGTTGGCTAATTAAGGCGCACATCAGCGGGTAGCTGGTGTTTGCTCTCGCATTACTTTGGCCAGTTTAGAAACAAACGTAACGAGATCCCAGTCAGGAACCCCCTCCCTGCCCCCTATGCTGGGCCATGCCAGTGGTTAATTCTGGAGGAGAGAGGGTATGTTTTAAGCTCAGGTTGGCACAACCCATGTAGGCATGAGGGGAAAAAAAGGAAAGAGAAAAAAAAAACTCGTTCTGTTTCGTGTTATTACAGAAGGTGCTTAAGGAGCCAAGGTGTTGAGTGCTACAGCTAATATGGCTTAACTTAATGGAAATGAAAGCACATCAAGGCATTTTTAAGGAGGGACCAAATTTTACTGACATTTATTAGTTTTTCCACAATATTTACTACATTATTTGCACTATTTATATAGACTCGCTATCTCAGCTTAAAAAAAGACTGTTTTGAAATACACTTCTGAAACAAACTCTTCCACTGTTCCTGGAGTGTATGGTCAAGTAGTATAACTACCCTCTCCTCAATATGCTGGGGACAGGTATGCTAAAATTTTGTTACTTTCATGTGTGTGTGTGGGATTGTGTGTGGGTATGTGTGTGTGTGCACTTGCTTGCATGTGTGTGTGTGTGTGTGTGTGTGTGTGTGTGTGTGTGTGTGTGTGTGTGTGTGTGTGTGTGGCGCTGCTGAAAGCTGAGCCGCTCTGAGCGCCAGTGTGTGAGTGGGTGCCAGTGTTTATGTGCCCTGGGACAAGGAGCTCTAAAGTGACTTCTGTTGTTTTTGTTTCTCCTTCTCTCTGCTTCCCATGAAAGAACTCAACCCTGCAGGTGAGTGCACTGTTCGCCACTGACAGGAAGGACTAGAGCGGAGTGTTTATGTTTCACAGAAACACGATAGCTGCAGAGAAATGATCACACATGCTTTCAAATGCAAACACGCACACACACACACACTTCACATATACACTTCTCATATGCCTTCCTATAGACATAACTACGCACACACTGCACATGTGCAAAAAATCAGTTATGCTGAAACACAGAGAGGACACAGACATAAACACATGCTCATATAAACACACGCTCATGCTTTCATTATTCATGCCAATACACAGTCTATGCAGCACGCCGTCATATTAGAACCACACACATACTCTACTCCAGAGCCTCTGTTAGACTGATAGTTTTGCTGTTTCACAATTAGATCAGTGTGTTTGTGTTTAAGTCGGTGTGTTTGCATCTTATTGTCCCCTAGTGACTACACTCGGTTCCTTTTTTGGTTTATAAAATGTGTTTTATTTTTCCTCATTGTAAAGGAGTACACACACACTGTGGGGTCTGTGGAGAGGAGCAGACTACAGGAGTGAGCTCATAACAGCTGCACACAGAGAACAGTATCACTCATGGTCCCTCTGTACTCAAATAAACACTCCCTGATTAGCTAGACACAGTCACCTTACACCACTGTCACCAGTGGAAAAGATGTGAACTGTGCTTCAAAGCTCAGGCATATACCTACACACACACACACACACATACACACACACACACATACAAACACTCACACACACCCACAAACACTCACACTCTCACACACGCACACACACACACACAAACACACACACACACAGACACACACACACACACACACACACTCACACACACCCACAAACACTCACACTCTCACACACACACACACAAACACTGACACACACACACACACACACACACACACTCACACACATACAAACACTCACACTCACACACACAGTTTGCCCTCCTGACTCCTTTGTCTCATGATGCGCATTGTCAAGGGTAATATCAGATTTTCATATCTTTTCAAGCAAGCGTCATGTCATTATCATATCACTTTAGTGGCGTTTCACCATATCCATTAAACTTTCAAATTCTGCAACTTCTGTACCCTCCTAAGGGGATGTGAGAATATTAAACTGGCCAGTAGGGGGCAGTAGCAACAGCGCAGGTAAACCATGGTAGGTAAAGAACCATGAAGAGGGCTCCTAACTCCACCTGGCAGTTTTAGAATCTGAAAGGGGGTTTGAAGGATACAGCGGGCTGAGAGGAGCAGGTAGGGAGCAGGAAAGATTTACTGCCGAGACGTCTCCTCATTGTAACCACACTCGTTTTTCTTCTGGGAGTGCACTGTAGTGGACGATGGCTGAAAACCCAGGATGGAAAAAGATTTTTTTTTTCCCCAATCCATCCTGGATTGTCAGCTCTCTCTCTCTCTCTCTCTCTCTCTCTCTCTCTCTCTTCCCCTGAGTGCAAACCACATAGATGATAGATGGTCAGCTGTACTTTTATTTTTTTTTAATTCCCACCACATTTGGTTTCAGATGAAAATAGAGCTCTAAACAAACGTGCCTCTTGTAAGACAGCTGTAATTAGAAGATGATTTGGAGACATTTTTAGCACTGGTACAGTATACAATGACTACTCGTACTAGCACTGCTCAGAGGAGAAAAATCCCTTTATTTGATTCTTATCTTTCCCTGTCATGTTCCATCAGTGGTCTTAGAGTTGCACTGAGTTTGTTGTGTGGTATGACCCCACGCTGCACTGGAGAATTCTTTACGGCTCAGGTAGAGAATATCCTTAGAATGAGATCTCAGTGCACTATAGAATACACCTTTTTTACATTTGCAGACAGGAAATTCAAAGCCAATATGTTTTTATACTGCATTTACGTTGGGTGGATAATAAGAGAGCAAGAGCGTGTTTCTCAGATCTGTCAAAAGAAGGTGGAGCACATAGATGCCTTTGCTGTACTGAAATCAGCAGAGACCAAATCCTCAGGGCTTTCACTTTTTGCCTATTATCTTATAGAGTGTTACATGAGCTATGTGCAATGTAAAGCCTCAGCAGTACACAGCTTAGGTTACCTGCCCAGACATAACAGGAAAGGATTAGTAAAAATGCTGGTGAACAGAGCTCTACTACTGGAAAAAGACTAGGGCCACAACCGTCTCAACACCCTATTCCACTACACAATACACTCTCTCTCTCTCTCTCTCTCTGCTAAGATAAATGTTTCAGTTAGTGAAGTTCAGTTGTAAACTGTATCCTTTAGGTTATACTCATCCAATTCACAGATGCAACAGTGTAGTGAATAAAATATCTTTGTCTCTGTCTCTGTCATACACACACAAATACACACACACACACACACACCAGCATGAACTGCACATGTGACTGACAGTGAAGATGTTACTGTTTGTTTTGTGTTTGGTCAGGAGTGCCACGGGTGGCTCAGTGTAAATTCACTCTTCCTCTCTGGCTGGTTTGCTGCCCCTGCTCACCTGCCAAGAACGCCAAGTACAAGATCACTGTGGACACCAACAAACCACCCATCAACCTCAATGAGGTCTTCCCAGGTAAGAGCCCCATGGCCTAAAGGCTAAGTGAATGTTAATGAGGAGTTGAGTGCTGTTTGGTGGGAGCTCTGGGGAGTAAATATTGGGACTGAGGTGTGTGTAAAGTGTTTTCTGAGAGGTGAGTGTCGGTCAGTGAAATGGCAGGAGTCTCAAGCTGTCTATGAGGAAACGTCTGTGTTTTCATAGACACATGGTCACTACCAAGGACTCATAAAGTCTAGAAACACACACATTTACATGCGCGTTTGAACTTCAGTGTGAAGAAAGAATGCAGATCAGCTATTCTCAATTACTTTTGAAAACAGTCAGTCATTTCATACAGTTCACATAATACACCAATTGGCAAAAAGACATCTGAATAAAATCTGGGGTTTATTTTTGTTTATATTAATGTTTTTCATAAATGCTCTTATTCAGAGCAATTTAACTTAACAATTTCACTTGTAAAACAACTTATTAGACGGTGCTGTTCCAGGGGGATGTGATGACAACACAAAACTATTCAATTCCAATGCCAGGTACAGAACTAAACAAGAAATCACTTCAGCGCTATAAATCTGCAGCAAATGTCATCAGTGCAAAGACAACACAGTCGTACATCTGATGAATGGCAAACACAACACACAAAATGATAAAACAAACAGACAGCAAGTTCAGATGCAGAGAGAGAGCAGCAGTGAACTCTAGCAGACAGTGGGGTTAATGATATGCATAGTTTTACTCATGGTGTAATTTCAAAAGACTGGTTTTAGGCTCTGTTGAACTCTAGGTAGTGACTGAGCTGTTTGTATTATTCAGCAAAGGCTCCAAGGCAACATAGCGTCTGAACAGCTGTCAGTTCCAAGGTCAGTGATCTGAGGGTGTGAACTGCTGAATCAAGTACCTGTGATAGCAGAAAATGCTTGTCCTAGTGTCTTTTGTAAGCGTATTTCTTGATTCTTTTTTTTACAGAAATATAAAATAATTTAATCATATGTTTGCCTCAAGCCCAAATCTCAGGAACAGTTTCGTTTCCTCCATTGGTAGCATTTGTGCGAGTAATCAAACAATACACTTAAAGTCATTCATACTGAAGTGATCTCTTATAAAAGACATAAACTGTGTTCTTACTACTCAGAAACTACTTATAAACCCTTCACAAACAGACCTACTCTTATTCCTGTTGGCCTGTGGTCATCTTGGCCTATGGCATGCCAAAACATTGAGTCGAATCAAGCTATAGCAGTACCCTTGAGAGTCATATATTGATCATTTTATTATGATTAACATCATAATCACAGAAAGTACAATCACAATGTCAATTACTCTAACTATACTCACTTTAAAATAAGACATCTAAACTCCACGATGGCTCTTCTCAGCTTTTCTTAGAACTGCATGTGTCTGGCATTGACCTTTGGCATGACCTCTGATGGCAACGCCCCAGGTACTACTTTATCATGAGGACATTTAGCACTAATTCTATACAAACAAGAGTCCTTGGGAGACTCCTATTTTTGCATGTCATGTAAATGTTTTAATTTAATTTAATTTTTTTGGATGGCCAGTAATTGTGCTATTGTTGCACCTAAACCTATTTCATGTTGCCATGGGGGTGTGAGCAGGAATCTTCCTCATTATCGGGGGGGTGGGGGGGGGGGGGGGGGGGATAGAACCGTGCCTATCTGCTCAGGTGGATGGCACCACAGTCGGAGTTTCACAGGGCTCCTTTTTCCTGAGATAAAAGTGGGGGCCCAAAAGCCTGGGCAGATAAAGAACAATATGATTGTTCTGGGTTCACCTTGGCTGGCGTCCTGTGAGGAGATAAGAACCGCGGGGAGGCTTTATCTCTGTCTGACATCCCTCCTGCCGCGCTGCAGATCCCCCTGCCCCTTCCCGGCAGCGTGAGAACCGCTCCTCTGGCCCTCTCCGGTCTGCCTACCCCTGAGAACATGCTGTCAAGTCAAAGACGACACATGACAGAACTACGCAACGCAGGGCTTTTCGTATTGTGTGAGAGTTTGATTTATAGAAATCTACTGGAAATGATGGCCTTTTAAATGCATCTTGTGTTATTTTTTGTCCTCCCCCCACCCCCCACCTCCCTTCCCTGTTTCCCTTACTGTTACGCTGTCTTGCTGCTTGTCTGTCTCACTTTCTCTCTTTCTATTTGTTCCTGTCCCTTTTCTGTGTCCCTCAATCTCTCTTTCTCCTTCTCTTTCTGTATAAGAATTTTTGGACAAGTCTGCGGATAAAGAGGGAAATTCTCTGGCCTTTCAGTTTATTACTGGGTCCAGAGTTACAGTGCTGGCCTCCAAAACATCACGTGAGTACATGCACACATACACACATATACGCACACACACAGACACACACACACACACACACACACACATATATATATATATATATATATATATATATATATATATACATATATACATACATACATTCACCGAGACTGAACTTGTCAAGACAAGTATGCATGAAAACTCACATCATATGTTCTCTGCCCTCATGCAAATACAGACATATATACACACGCACACACCACTACCATACACATCCATCAGCAAAGAGCCCCATGATGTGTTACATATTGTCAACAGTGCTGTACAGGTGTAAGTTTAGGAGAGGCGAGTGTAAAGCCTCTTTGTATGTGTTTATGTCTGCGTGTGCGTCTTGCAGAGCGTTACAGGATTCAGAGTGACTGTTTTGAAGATATCTGGCTGGTTGCCAAAGAGCTGGTTCAGCGTTTCGACTGGCACTTTGCCAAACAGGGAGTCAAAGACTTCCGCAACAGCTTTGCCGGGCCCATCCCGCTGCCTGAGTACTTTGAGACGGTCGACCACCACTTTGAGGTGAGGAATTATGTCATACACACACACACACACACACACAGGGTCATATATGTATTGTTGACATAACGTTGTACCTGTGTTTTATGTGATTTGCAGCTGCGTGTAAATGCAGAAAAGTTCCAGGACCTCCTGTCAGAGAGGGCGATCCAGTTCAGGGCCATTCAGCGCCGTCTCCTGACCCGCTTTAAGGACAAGACTCCTGCTCCCCTGCAGAACTTAGACACACTGATGGAGGGCACGTATCGGCAGGTTAGCAAGCACACACATGCACACACACACCCACACATCCATCCATACATCCATCCATCCATCCATCCATCCATACATAAATGTAGAGACACACGTACATATAAACAAAGAGGGGCATTTCCTACTCGAAATGTTGTGGCTTCACTCATTCTGTTTTTATACTTGGTGTGCTCTTTACGGAGGAGGTCTCTACTGGGGTTGTTTGTAAACCAAGTGCTGTTGTGAATGGGTTGAATGGGTTCTGAATGGGTTCTATCACAAGCTTCTGTAATGATTGTTTTGGTAGTCAGTCACACCCACAGTCTGTAGCGTAGCCACCCACTTCCAAACCGAACACATTGTCCTGATGCTAGTGAGTGTATAAGTGAGTGTATGTTTGTTTGTGCGAGTGGGTGTGATATTGGAGGGGTGGGGGCAGCGAGAGAAGTGGGGCTAAGGAAAAGGCAGAGACGCGGTTTTGGGAATTGACATTGGAGCCAGGCAAATACTGATTACAAAGTCAAATCAAACATCTGTGAGGTCGTTTCTTTCTTTGTGTGTACATGGTGTCATTAACAAACTCACTGTGTGTGTGTGTGTGTGTGTGTGTGTGTGTTTGATTGTAAAGTGATGGTCCTTTTGCCTTGTATGTTTACATAGATGGAATAGTTTGTGTGTGCATGTGAGCCCAGATTGCCGAGATTCTAATGACATCATTAGATACTGTGTTTTTCCTCGGCCATTAAACTCGTCTGATTAGCGGTGGCAGGGCCGTAATACTACAACGCATGCCAAGTCTGACGCCAGTTTGACACGGCCGTGTGAATAATGTCTACTTTAAAAAAAACCTCAAAACTGTTTGTCTATATGCGTCCTCATTTTTTTATAAGATTTATTTGTTCAGTGCCTCTCAGTCAGCGTAGTCTTGCATTGATTACAGTGCGTTTGAGACACATGCTCTTCTGATAAGTACAGCCGGAATGCATAGTAGCTTCTCATGAGCTGTGACTGAGAGCTTGTGCACTATAGCTTGTTGTTTCTACATGAGACTTCATTGGGTTTTGTGTGTGTAAGCCACAGTAGACTAGCTGAGTATGGTGTGTGAGTGATGAGTGCTGCTGTCACACATTCCATCAGAGTGCTTTCTGCCCAGTTTCCCGTTGACGCCCGCTCGACTGCTGGAAAGCTCAGACACTCTATACGCGCTGTAATGTATACACGTCCGGCGTAATGGACGATATTGACGGCTTCTCCACGGTGATGTATGTATGCAATTAATAATTCACCATCTTTTATATAAATATATCCAGACTCGATCTGTGACTCGCTTGTTTGTTACACGCCCTCGGTGTCGGCAGTGGGATGGCTGTGCCTCTTGTCTGTTGAAAGTCCCGTCACAGTTTCTGATTTGTTGCCCTCAGTCGTATGTATATCATCATTTCATCCCACATAACTTTCTTTACGTTTTACTTTGAGAGCGTGTTGAAAATATTTTCCTTTTCTTTTGGATGTAACTGCGTCGAATGTGACTGTATCGAATGTAGTTATTTGTCTCATTCAAAAAACTGCCCTTAGTTAGGAATGACACATGATCACATCGGAGTTGATTTGGGACACCATTATAATGGAATACGTAGCATGGCGTTTTAGAAGGGCAGGGGTGCACTTATAATCTCTGTCCGTTTCTGACTCTGTATCTTTTATTCAGCCGGTCTCAAAAGCGGCTCCAAGTTCATCTGACTCATTCATTTTTAATGAGCTCCCATCAGCAGGCATTAGCGGGGCTGCGGCCGGACCCACGAGGATGTTCTGCCCGACGTGCCGCTGTTGCACTCGCACGGAGAGATAAGATTTCGCCTGCTCATCGCTCTCTCGCCCCCCCTACTGTTTTATTCATGAGAGCAGGGATCATACGGTAATACATGCCCACTGACACACTGAAGGTCTCTATGTTCTCTGGAACTCTCTCACTACTTAAAAAGCCATTACTCATCTCCACACTGCTCACTGCTCCACTGCCTCTTTGATACACTGGACTTGTGTGTTCAGAGGTCAGACACACCTAATGATCTTCACTCCCTCTCCCTCTCTCTCCTCCTCCTCTTGTGTGTTTTTTTTTTTTTTTTTTTTTTGCCGCCGTTGACCTCAGGTTCAGTGACCAGGCTGTCACTCAGAGTAGAACAGAGCGGAGAGTTTTCTGGAAAAGGGAGCGGGGGAACCCTGGCAATCAGCGTTTCAGCAAATATTTTTCCTGCGCGAGGGGTTCAGTCGGCTTCCGTGTGGGAGCGCACCAGCCCCCGTAGCAGGGGTGCCTCAGTGGCTCCCTGTAATTAGCAGTTGAAACGTGGAGGTGGCTGAGCCTGGACTGACAGGTTAGCTCCAGGGCCTCCACTGTCATAATAGAACCTCTCTCTGACAGAACTGATTTATTTAGGCCCAAATGGAGCGCTAAACACAGCTAAACGGCTGCTAAACGTGGCTAAACAAGGCCAAACACAGATCCCACTGTATATGTGAGGCCTGCCATTAATGGCTAATGTTCTAGAAGATGTATGTGTCTTTCTCTGTATATGAGTGTGTGTGTGTGTGTGTGTGTGTGTGTGTGTGTGTGTGTGTGTGTGTGCAGCAGAGTTTGAAAGGGAGACTCTCAGGTGCTGCTGTTGTTTGTGTGTGACATGAAAGGCTTGGGGAGGCCAGAGGGAGTTCCTCTTTTTTCCCTCCCTCTCTTTTTCCCTGTGCTCATCAAAAGACACACTTACACACACACACACACACACACACACAAGCGGCAAATGACATATGGTACTTTATTCAGCCCATATGTGCACATACAGATACGCTCGCCAGTGTTCCTCAAAAATAAACAAGAGTGAACACTGGAGCATGTATGCCTCTTCTTTGATTATGTATCAACTGTAGCTACATGGTTGGCCTGCCCCTTTACCTTGCTTAGGGTAACTGCCAGAATGTAGCTTATGTGTCATGCCGTTGATATCCAGAATGCTTTTTTGGGGGGAATTAAAAGGCGCAGTAAGCTGTTCACAATGGAGACCAGGATCCAGTCCTGCTGAAAGATACATTTGTTAGAGTGACCCCCTCAGGCTTCCGTAGATAAGCAGTATTGTGTGGGTACTGGAACAGTGGGATGGGTACAGACTGTTAATGCCAGTCCTGAGAACTAAGAGCCCGGTTCTTCTCCGTTGTGACCGTTACCAGTGAAAACTGCACAGGTGTTTGCCCAAAGGGTCGCAGCCAGGGGGACGGTACAACAGCTCAAACCTGTTGGCGCTGCTTCTGTGGGATTCTCTTGGAAACGCAGGCAATGCTCCACGTAAAGGCCGGACAGCTGCCTCTGTGTGTGTGTGTGTGTGTGTGTGTGTGTGTGTATGTGTGCGCGCGCGCGTGTTGTGAGAGCAAAGAAGCCGATTTTTCACGCTGACTTTCTGTTGTGTAACCCGGGGGCTGTATCTGTGTGTGTGTGTGTGTGAGAGAGAGAGACAGAGTAACTGCTTCTGGAAAGCACTCTAGACCTCACAGCTCCTCTTTTTGCCCATGGCTTGTGGCTTTGTCAAGCTTGAGTGACATGAGAAATGTAATATCTCAACTCAGTAAGGGGGATTTGCAAACGACAATGGGCTTCGCTCCACTGGGGGCAGCCTTGTTAATCTGGTTACCTTTCTGTTGGGTCACTATGAAATGCTTGTAATGGAATCAGGATTCCATTAAGAAATGGAGCGTGCTTTTCCCCCCGCTGCCCTTTTGTATAGGGTGTGGAGCAGTTAGCGTGAGGCTAACGGGATTATACATGCCGTAATTAAAATGCTACCCCCTTCCCTCCCCACCCCCAAACACTTTTGCTTTGAGAAACACACTTCCCCGTTGCCAAGGTGATCCCCACTCCTGTGACGATTTAATCACGCATTCGCTACGTGTTCGAACCCTCACGCTGTTGCTTTTTTTTTTTTTTTTTTTTTTTTTTGACTTTTGACTCATTCATGTATTTTCACCATGAGGGTTTTTGTAGTTTCTTCACATATTTGCAGAGTATTGGATTTTATAGTCTATTGGTCTGCACAAGACGTCTGCCAGACCACCTGTGGGCTTTGGCTCGATGTCAAATTCTTTCACGCTCCACCTATTAGCTTGTTGTATTTGGGAGGGTTTTTTTTCCCCCCTCTCTCTCTCTCTCTCTCTCTCTCTCTCAAGTTGAGCTTGATTGGGCTCTGTCTCTATTTTCTGTTGTGCTTCCAGAGTTCTATGGTAGTGGAACCAGGGGTTACATCTCATAATGGCTGTTGTATCAGTGAATGGGGTGCTGTGAGACCGGGCTGCTGTAGTAGAGCAGACGGGCTGAAATGGACCGGCGGAACCAGCGCTGGGTTGCCAGATCATGTTTTCATGCTCCATTGACCCGCAGCGTTCCCAGTCACGGACCCCTCCTCTGATCCCTGCCACTTTAGCTCACTATTACAGATGCTTCAGGAAACCATTTAATAGGTGCCAATGAAAATAGTAAGCCCTGCTCCTAATCCTGCAGTGTATGTGCTACTGTGTTTGAGTGAAAGAGAGAGACAGACAGAGAGAGAGAGAGTGTGTGTATGCGTGTGTTTGTGTGTGTGTATGGTTGTGTGTGTATTTGTGTGTGCACATTCATGTGGGTGTATGTGTGTGCGTATACATGCGTGTGTGTACGCGTGCGCGTGTGAGTGAGTGAGTGAGTGAGCGAGTGCGTGCGTGCGTGCATGTGTGTGTGTGTGTGTCAGAGTCTATGAGCCTGCATATTGCACTCATAGAGCACTCATGTCTTCTCTGGTGTGGGCTGTTTATCTCATAGTGATATGTATTTATGTGTCTGCAGTGGGAGTCTGTAGTACTGTACTGGTATGCACATGTGTTTATGTCTGTGCTCATGTGTATACATTCATTTGTATGAACAGAGTGGGTGTTGTTTACTCTGTTGAGATTTGTGTTTTGTTAGGGAGTCTCTAGGACCCTGCCTGATCAGAGAGCACTGCTGGGATCAGGGCTGTAACACAAAGTAATTATGAGTGCTGACCTCAGATCAGTTCTTTTTACTGTTCTTTACCTTAATCATTAGGGCCAGCAGGAAGCAGGAATGTTTGGCAAAACTGTATCGTTCTGTGGGAACTCTGTGGGTCTTTCTATGTGAGTCCATGCTTCTCCTTGTCTGCATTTCTCCAGTAGATACAATGTCAGTATCTGTCAGTGTGTGACTTAAAAGCTACTGCTATCTGTCTTCTCTGTCAGGCGTCTTCTGCCTGCTACGCTTCATGAACAGATAGACATTGTTTTAAGACTAAACTGAACAAACAAAGGATTCATCTTAATCTGAGGGTTATGCAAACCTCAGGGGACCTCACAATTACCCTGTCAGGTATCCCAAGGCTGGAATCCACCTCTTTCTCTTTGCCTGTTATTCTCTGTCTCAGTGACTCTGTGAGAACTGACAGAAAGACGGTCAGAACAGAGGACAAACATGTAGAATCCTGCTTTAGTCATTTGGATGATAATTATTTGTGAGGACGTTCTCACTCCATTTAAATATACGTTTGTTTGTTTTTTGGTTGTTTTTTCTTTTTTTATGTGAATGCAAAGTCATGTGTACAGTTTGTATAAGTTATATCACATTTCTTATTACTTTAAGGCGATTTTTTTAGGATCTTTAATCAAGTATAGGATCTGCGGTGTAAGCATTAGGGTGAGAACATCTTTGTGGGCGTTTAAGTGGAATATATCGTCCTGGCTCTTAGTGAAGTGCGTTTTTTCTGATCGTGTGAGCGAAATATACGGCGATGTCTTGAGATGGGGTTATGTATTTTTGGGCGTGTGAATAGAATATATGGCCCTGACTGGCTGCAGCGCGTATCTGTGGGAGTGCTGGGAAGATCTAGCCGGGCGCTGACCGAGACGGCCCCTGTAGATTTAAGACTGCGTATGTTGGCTTGGCTCGGCCTTGCCTTTGAATGGAGATAAATGTGGAGTGGAAAAGGTGGCGATTTACATGCAGGTTTATGGCCGGGCCGAATGAATGGATGTGTATGTTCCAGCTATGTCAGGGGCCGGTCCGCAGCAGACAGCTTTAGGATAGGAAAGTGTTATAGAGGTGACTAACTTTCCAATTGTATGATTGAAGATATAAATATCAGATTGTTCATACATTCGATCCAGTTTTTACTGCTCCGGCGACAGTAGGCGTGCACGGGTATATTTTTTCTATAAAGGCCTCTATCTGCGCGATTTTCTTTTTCTTTTCCAAATGGCTATTTCGGTGCTATAGGAGAATTTGTGTGTGAATCTTACGTGTGCACCTGTGCGCCTGTTTTGATACCTATCTATCCATATGCATAACTTTAAAGAAGACATGGCTCGGTGAGCTAGCCCAACTGAAACGCACTGAAATCAGAGAACTTTCATCTATATGCCTTATGAGTGATTACTTTCCCAAGTTCTTTTCTCCAAAGTCAACATGTCCTCCAGTACACCTTTACCATGCCCGCCGCTTCCGCCAGGCCGATTAACAGAACAATGAGAGTTTTATAAGATTACATATATTTACTCTGTAATCAGAGGCCGCGCATGGCAAAGGCCACGGGCCCCGACTGGCACATTTCGGATATTTATCTTGTTGCAGTAAATTCTGAGCTGCCTGTTTTTTCTGCTTCCTCGAGCGTGGCTGTTCAAAGGGGACCATTGAGGGAAAAGCAAACAGCCATCACAGGGGCAAAACAGGCCCACATGTTATAAGCCTCACTGCCACACAGTGTCCAGGCTACGCTGCGCAGGAGCAGGTACCAACAATGCCCCCTCTGTGACCGCCCCGCCATTAGCATTCAGAGCAGTGTGAGAAGCTCACATCACACACACACACACACACAGACAGAAAGAGAGAGAGAGAGAGAGAGAGAGAGAATGAATATATGCATAGAGGTCAGAATACCTTACCTGTGTCCTAACATAACATGGCCCGCCACACATTCAAACAGACCAACCTGATTTTCTCTGTACGCAGAGAGAAAAAAAAAAATGCATGTCTAGTCTACATTACACATGAATCACAGATACATTAACCTCGTCTACGCTGCTCTCAAAGAATGCCTAAATGCCCCCCACTCAGCCTACGGGTCGTCTAACACACATTTTAGGTTTGGACTCCAGTGGGAACCATCGTGGAACCTTTTAAAAGAAGCCAATGTCTTTCATGTTAATTCTAGCCACAGAAACCCTATGAAATGAGTCACTGTCTTATATATATATGTGTGTGTGTGTGTGTATATATATGTGTATATCAGTATATGGTCATGGTTTTTTTTTTCTTGTCCTCCCATTTTTCCACTCTCTCAGCCTTCAGTCCAAATGTACCCACTTCTCATGTGTCCATTACTGCTTAATATATATATATATATATATATATATATATATATATATATAAATATATATGGGTTTTTTCTTTTATCCGTTGAGAGTTAAGTACATGTCAAACCATTTACGCGACCCTGAAGAATAGCCAATTTAAAGACATTTCAGAGGTCAGAGGAATGTCAGAGGGCTCTGTTTGCAGGAAACGTGATCATTGCCTGAGTGGAAGACATAACTCAGAGCAAACCAGTACAGAACAGTGCTGCATTTTGGCTTAGGCCCTCAGCCCAGGCTGATTAAATATTACCATCCTCACATGCTCTGATGTGACCCCCCCCCCCCCCCCCCCCCGGTACCCCACCAAAACAAACAACAACAAAGACCAACAGCAGCTCGCAAGTCATGAACCCTCTGAACAAAACCTGTTTTGTGGATAACAGCGCAAATGCGTGTGAAAGAGATTACTATTATTTTTTTAATTTAACTGTATGCCTTGAGCACACACACACACACATATATATAGCTCTTTTGTTTACCCAAGAAGGCTTAAGATGTCTAAATGTTCCCACCAAAATATTGTTTTGAAGGGACTCAGACAAACGAGTAAAATGTTATCTCATGCAGATGGGCACTGTGGCGTCTCAGGTATAAACTCGCTACACGTTTTGTCTTCAGCAGAGATTGGCGTCTCTCCCAATAAGGCCTTGTGGTTGGCTTTTGTTTGGTGTAGTTTGTAGTGTGTTTTTGTTTTTTTTGTGTGTGTGCGCTCTTTCTCTCTCTCTCTCTCTCTCTCTCTGTGTGCATGTGTGTGTGTGTAGGTGTTCATATGATGTAAGTAGAGGTGTGTGTGTGTGTGTGTGTGTGTGTTCTTATTAGCTGGGTCACTCGGTATGTAGGTGGATTGGGTTCCCAGCTTGGCTGCAGCCTGGGAGGTGAGTTTGAACTGTTAATTACAGACCCTGCGAGAGCATCTGCTAAAATGAGTAGAGAAAGGTCGCTCTAAATTAAAGGCCCTGGATTGCCTCTGAGCTTCTAAATAAGGAGACATGGCTAAACTATGAATGAAATACACAAACATAGCCCTACCGTCTTGTCACTGAGGAGCAAAATTAACCAGTGGTGTTTGCAAAATACAACTGGATGTTATGATTTTACTATGCTACCTAGAGCTGTAACAATTCCAAATGTTGCTGTACAATTAATTGCGATTAACAGTATAATTGTCTCATTCGGTCAAATGAAAAAATACATACAGTATATATTTATATATATATATACACACACACACACACACACACACACACACACACACACACACATATATATATATAGACATATATATTCAAACAAATTAAAGTTTTGAATGAATCCCAGGATATATCTTTTGGTTATTTCACTGTTATGTGACCCAGATAATGTGATAACACAAGTACACATCCTATGAATAGCTGAACTCTGATAGGCTTGCAGACTCCCCACATTTTGACAGGATCAACGGGACAGTGTCAAGAGAGAACTCCAGTGAAACCCAAACGTGTATCAGTTTAATGTTATGGGCATCTCTCAAAGGTACAACACCACTCGAACCTGCTCGTTTCTGCTAAGATTTATAACGTTCGAAAGCCGACTTGACTTCGCAAGTGCAAATCAATGTGGGTGGAGCGTCCTCTGATAGGATACCTACTTGTCTGTTGCGCTACAGGGTGCAGGCGGGCATTGGAAACGTGTTTGATGATTGCAAACAAAAGTGTGACCATGCGTTGACCCATCTCATGAAGAAACTAGAAGGGCACTCGTAGAGTGCAGACCTCTGCAAAGGCCAATAGTCCACTGTTCTAAGATATTCAAATCTGCAACCTCAACCACTATGTCTGGATATATTTCCGAAACCATTAGAACAAAAAAGTCAGACTGTATGATTGTGAAAGCTAATTTATTGTAAGGAACGATTAGCGATTATGCGCGTGTTATGCTACCCCATAATAATCTTTAAATTTAGGTCATATCGACTCGGAAAAAAACAGTAAGAATCATTTAGACATTACTTATTTCTTACATACCTGCTGCACTTGTTTCTACAGTGATGTTTCAGGCGGCTGCTATGTTTTGTTGTATGTGTAGTCGCGATACACTGTAATTACGATGGTCTCGCGTATACGCGGCAAATTAAATTCATTTTTTTTCGCAATGTTAACCAAAGTATTAACGAAATATTCCGTGATCCTGCTGACAAACAGACAAACCAACCAACAAACAAACCAACAAACCGAACCGAAAACATAACCTCCTTTAAAAAAAAAAAAAAAAAAGCTTTAACCGTGGTTCAACAAAGAAACCGCGATCACATCAAAAACTCGCGGTTAGACAATGATGAAATAATTGTTACAGGCCTAACAGTGAAAATTAAAAATGTGTGTCGGTATGCTTTTATGGTCGACTGAATGCTAAGAATGCAGCAATACATTTTTCCTGGTTAATGTAATTAAGTAGATACTTGTGCCGTTATTTTTCAGAGAGTGAAATCTTTCAGAATCCTCCCCACATTACGACAGCTGTGCCTGTAGGCTGATTTTGTGCAACTCAGATTAATTAAGCCTGAAAGAAAGAGCCAAGAAAACAAGCAAATCTTCTTATGTGTGTTTGGGTGTGTGCGCATTTGTCAGAGCGCATTAAAAGTCATCAATGTTTTCCTTTTTAGATGCAAGATTAGTCTTAATTTAGTCTCCCTTTCTGCACAAATCTGACTGGTGTATGGTGAATGACAGAGATACCAACAGCCTCCTCTGATGTTGCATATGTTTCTCTTTCACGCTCTCTCTGTCTCTCTTTCTCTGTCTCTCTCTCCCTCTCTCATTGAGTTACTATGAACTAACCTACAATAATACACACAGCGTTGTGTAGGCTGTACTCCAAGCCTGTCACACCAGTGACCTCGTGTGCACTTAGTACAGTCTGTCATCACCTGACATAACGCTGTGCTGTGCTGTTTTGTGTTATGTTGTGATTATAGTATCACATGGTAGAATGCTGCTCACAAGCTTCATCTGAGCCAGCCATTGTCTAAGTCCATGAGTCTGCTGGACTTTGACTGCTTAACATACTGCTGCTGGTGGAGATGGGAGTTCTACCACACGCTGGGCTTCAGCCCTTTCCCCAATTACTCCTGTGCCCTATCTGGACCTTTGGCTTCAGTCAGCTGGTGATCCTCACTTTGACAAGGCCACTAGCCCTCAGGCATGAATGCTCCGCTCAGAGCAGAAAGGGAGATTTCATAGAACTTTAAACGTGTCAGCCCGCAGGTTAGTCGAGACCCTCGGCTATTTGGGGTCGAGGCCAGATCGCCTCCCACGCTCACCTCTAGCAGAGTGCTCCCCTTCTAGGCAGCTCCACTCGTTAACCCCCCCCCCCCCCCCCCCGCTAGAGTTCTGAGACCACCATTTAGTCCATGACCTCAGCCCACCTCCGTGCCCCGTGTCTTTAGGACAGTCTGTACGTGCTGAAATATACAGCCGTTTCATTTAGCTGCTCTCCGCTCCTGCGTTTTCTTCCTCTCTCATTTTCTCTCCACTGAGGTTTCCTTCTAGTGAACGTAAAGGCGACACAACCCATCCAGTGACGGAGCTTAATCATTTAGCTCTATTTTAGAGTAACGTGTATGCGTTTGAAGGGAGGAGGGGGGGGTGGCTAAACTGAATGAAAGGAGCTTCACTTTTTGACAGACGGAGAAACAGTGTTTGAACCTGCATGGAGGCTGTAAATCATACGGTTTGATATTTATAGTGTCTTTCACTCCTTTTTTCACAAGACTGACGAAAAGAGGTTCCTCTCCGGAAGTTCCTTACCTTTGTCTGAAAGAGTAGGAATTAGAACTGTCTTTGTAATAATGTGTTTTAATAATGTAGTAATATTTGCAGGAACATTGTAATAAAATGGTGGTTTCTGTTTTGTTCGTTTTGTCTTGTTTTACACATTCGGCGTTAACAGTGTTTTGTGGCCTTGTGTGAAACTCGTGGCCTTTAATTAAAATCAATTTGTAAGTAAACATGTGCAGTCTTAAAGGGTTATTCATGTTTTTTTTGTTTGCTTGTTTGTTTATTTTCTATGCTCTCATTTCACTGGACGGCTTTGATTGTTCAGTCTTCTTCTCCGCATTCAAATTTTTACCTCATTTGGCTTTCGTAGCATGAAAACAAATGTGTCCAAGCTCAGAAACAGGCAGTGTGATTGCCAGAGAAGAAGGCAGGGCGGAGTATCTCTGTGTGTGTGTGTGTGTGTGTGTGTGTGTGTGTGTCTGTGTGCGTGCGCGCGCACGCACGTGCCTGTTTATCGGCGGGTGCGGTGTGGAGCCTTGCGGCGGTGTTGATAAGCCATCTCAGGTTGTCCGTGTGGGATGGCAGATGCTATCATTCCAGGGTCTTTCTCCAGCCTGTTCTCTGCTCTCTCTCTGAGCATATAAACAAGAATTGTCTCTTACCAGCATTGGCTTTTATCCTGCCCTCTGCTATCTATGCGCCGTGGCTAAAGACAAAAGCAGTTACTGTCTAGGATCACTTGCCGACGTGATATTAATCTCTACGTGTCTCTCTCCCCCCCCCCCCCCCTCTTTCTTTCTCTCTTTGCCTCACACACACAGACATGTGCATGCATAGATTTTTGTACACTTTATCTAGTCAGTTCTAACAAGTACCTGTTTTTAAAACCTATTGATCGGATCACTCACATTCCTGTTCAGTAGTTCTTAATCAAAGGTTAAATAAAATCATTACATCTACTAATATTTCTATTCTCTGAATA
>NC_044502.1:35952521-35970021 GCF_902362185.1 Chanos chanos
ATCTCTCTCTCTTTCTCTCTCTCTCTCTCTCTCTCTCTCTCTCCCTATCTATCTCTTTCTCTAATACACGCACATGCACACACACACACGTAAGCGCGTACACACACACACAGAGCACTTGTCCTTGCCCACCTGGAGCCTTAACAAACTCCTACACCTCCACCCCCCCCCCGCCTCACTGTAGCCTTGTCTCCCAAACTAAATAACCTTACCTCCCCCCCGGAATTCCACTTATGTGCTTGTCCTTGGGGAAAGTGTTTGAGCCACACTCACCTGTAACACTCTCACTTGCCCACTGCAGAGGACATTTCTCTCTCTCTCTCTCTCTCTCTCTCTCTCTCTCACACAAACACACAAACAAAACGTGCTCGCACTTCACAGGAGAATGTGCTTCGACACCACACTCACTCATAACACATGTCTTTCATTTAGCTGCTTTCTGTACTGTATAAATGACAGACCAGCAGAAGCAATTCTTCACTGAAGTCATTCCTTGGCTGCTTGTTGTCTCTTCATGTTTACTGGTCTTCCCCCTGAAGTCTCTAGGAAATGCATACAGTGCAGAAGCTGTGGACTGAGTTTGATTTTGACATATAATTTCACACTGTGAAACTAGTGATTTACAATGTGGGAATATAGAGCTGGACTCTTTTCAAGTGCCCCTTTTAGAGAGACGGAGGGAAAGAGAAGGAAAAAAAAAAAGAAAGAACGGGAAAGGAAGCAACGGCGTAGTGACGGAGGGAGCAGAATGAAAAGGAAAAAGAGTGAGAGGTGAAAAGAATGAGGATGTTTACTGAGTAAATCATCGGTCTTTGCCGCCGTTTTAGTAGTAGAGCTTTGACATTTCCTCTTTATACAACTACCGCGGGGGCCGCTGCTACTCCCGTCACAGCAAACAAAGTCACCCTGCTCAGACCCAAACTAACCTCTGAGAAGGAGGAGGGAGAGGACAATAGGAAAAAGGGGGGTGGGGGAAGCGGGGCACTCTTGGTCACAGGAAACCCATCTCTTGACTAATTGTTGAGAAGCTTGTTTCACTTGGCTCGAGCGGCGGACGGGTATAGCTGACCAGAACGCCTTCCCCTTACCTCTGCCCGACTGCTGACTTTCCAACTCTATTACTATTCCTGCCCCAGACGTTTCCACTATACGCTGGCCCTGCCAACGCTAACCGCCAACCCTCGCAGCGTTTTATGCTGTTGTAAACGAAACCCCATCCCTTTCTTATCCTGCCTTTCACTCACTGCCCGTTCCTTCTCTCTGCTCTCCTCTCTTTTCTCTCTTTTCCCCCCTCTCTCTACCTTTTCTCTCTCCCTCTCTCTCTCCCTCTCTCTCCCTCTCGGTCAGTAAAAGGAGTGTTCTTCCCTGTCATCATCATTACAGGGCTGATTACCTGTTATTAGGTCTCATTAAGGCCTGTCTGTATGGCGGCAGGGGACAGCGGTGCGGCCCCACGCCCTGCTTGCCTGTCAGCACCGCGGCCCATCAGGCCCCAGTGTGTGTGCGCTTTGCTGCCACTGCTCTAATCACAGGGAGTCAGGGGGTGGGGGGGGCGACAGGAGACGCTACAGGCCAGACATTGTCTCTCAGACTCAGCTATGCACCGGGCGAAGACACACACACGCACACACACGCATACTCACACTCACACTCACACTCAGATCACCTCACCTTGAACAGGGGCCCCCGCTGTTGCATCCTTTTATCGGATGATGCCGTCCTACCTCACAGATACCTTTTACACCCCCCCCCCAAAAAAAAACCCACCCACGTATACGCAGACAGACACATTCCCTCGTGCACATATTTTCTCTGTTCATTATTTTGCTGCAGAACTGTAGATGCAAATTGCATAACCATGCTTTTTCATGGAGCTGAAGCATGTGAAACATGTCATGAGAGAAATTACAGTGTTTGGCTGAACGACGATCCCACACAGGGAAAAAGAACCGCTCAGCGTGTTGAGACTACTGCAGTGCAATTAGTTAGTATCCCCGTAAACAGAGCTGTCTGGAGTGTTAAGGTACTTGCTAAATATAACCGCTTACCCGGAACCTTCAGTCCTGCAGGGGGCGCTGTCTTGTTAAAGCTGTACCTGACCCCCCTGTCAGACAACCACATACTCTTTTTACTCTGGCACTAACTGTGCTTTGATAGATGCCTTTACTGAAGACCAAAAGACAATCAAAGTCCTACCCTTCAGAGACGTAGTCATGCAGTAGATAGCTTGCCACAGCAAAGATGACTACTGGGTGACCGGGCTTTCTGTCTCTCTCTCTCTCCCTCTCCTTTTTTCAATACTTTTCTCTCAGGGCTGGGAAGAAAGTGTGGACGCGGCCGTGTCTCACCTACTGAGGACGTGTCTGTCTCGCAGTCCTAAAGACCAGGCTATGAGTTTGAGCCCCAGTCAGCTGACCATGCCCAAGGATACAGTGCGACTGAAGAAACACATCACGCTGCTGTGTGACAGACTGGGCAAAGGCGGTCGGCTGTCGCTCTCCTCCGAGGCCAACGTGCAAACTCCGGTTATGATGTCAGGTTAGTCACGATTGACAGCTCTTTCAAGAGTTTGTCTTCTTTCTACCTTTCTTCATCTTTATTGTCTTCCTCTGTCACATTCACTTTTACACACACGCTGTCTCATCTCACTCCGTCACTGCCTTTGCAATTAATTATGGTGTTGTGAATTTTTGGGGGATTTTTTTTGGGGGGGGGGGGGGGGGGGGGGGGGTAAAGCTTACAGTGAACTCCTTTTTGCCTCTTCTTATTCTGAGAATTCTCTCTCCCTCTCTCTCTCTCTCTCTGAGGAAGCCTTCATAGGATTTTAAGAGTGGCATAAAAGACATGTGTCCCATTGATGGGTTTGTTTACTGGCTTTGGGGCAGCTCTGTGAACACTACGAGTTGTCTGCCAGTTTTAACGGCCCCGGGCCCCCAGCGGCCCCTTTCAGGGCAGCAGCCCCCCACGCGTCATTAAGCCCTGACAAAGGACGGTCTACACGGGTCCGCGGAGCGAATCCCCGTGTGCCCGTCTGACCTGGAGCCGCCCAATTAGCCCCGCGTACTTTCAGACAGGAGCCCAGCTCAGGTAGAACACACGGCTTGGGCTCACGCATAGAGAGCTCCACTCATACGCGGCGTCATTCATCTCCTTCAGGAAGATTCAGCCAGTGATTAATTCAGCCTTGTGTCATGGACTGTAAACAACAGCATTAGCAGTGCCACGTTATTCTGAGCTATGTGCCGCTAGTGCTCAGGTCCTGCTCTACCGCGTGCTTTAGAATTGCAGAGGGGAGAGCAGCCTAACTCTGGAGAATATATGAGGATACGTCGTAGATTGTGCAGATTATACGGTGTCAGGATAGCTTTAGCAGTTACTGGTAATGGCACAATCCAGGTTACAGCGTTTAGAGGGAAGAGTGTGAAGAGTTCACCCGTCTCTGCGAGTGTATCGACATCTTGGCTGAAGTGTTCACGGGACAGGATCCTTGCTGTCCCCTTTCTCTCCTTTAACCTCTGGGACAAAGCCAAAACACATAGCTGACTCCTGTTTGACCAAAGGCCTGTCAGGCTTTGTGTAAACAGTAATTTATTACCCAACCGACTCATGTTGCTTTTTCAATCGGCTGTAAACGCAACCTGTTTACGTTTCCAAAAACACTGGCGGCAAAGCCGTCTCTGCCAGAGACTGTGGTGGCTAGCAGGACCCCCACTTTAACTTCCTGTGTGTGTGTGTGTTTGTGTGTGTGTGTGTGTGTGTGTGTGTGTGTGCGTGTGTATGTATGTGTGTGTGTGTTGATGTTTCTGAGAGTACACTGCTGTATTTTTGTTTGAGCGTTTGTGAGTGTGAATGAAATTGACAGTCTGTTAGAGCTGTAGATATACAACACAATACCATCATGACAGTGATAAATGACCAGATTTGAGCTATCATTCATGTCAGTATGTGAGGTGCAGCAGGGTGATAGACACAGAGGAACCTTTTCTTTAGCACTTTTGAAGACGCGCTTTATATTTCCAGAAAGCCATTAGACCGGCAATGTACAATATCCGTACTTTAAAACGGACTCACCTCACTCTAAATAGATTCAATGGTTTCTGATAAAGACAAAAACACACAAAAAAAAAACTAAAACGAAATACTCGAGATGGAGGCAAGAAAAAAAAAGGAGTAGCGAAGGGGAAAGAATAACAGTAAAAAGAAAAGAGAGATATTAGTCTGCCACGGAGGCATAAAGACTTCCAGGGATGAGAGGAATGTGCGAATGATTAACTCCACCAATGACATTCCGCTCCTGCTGTTCTCACCCCCTCTGAAGACTTATCTGTTTTCCCGTGGACGAGCTCTTACCAGAGGTGCCTTGGTAGAACACATGGGGTTCCATCTCTGTCCCTCTGTCTCTCTGATGGCTTTTTGGCTGCCTTTCTCCTGCAGCAGCTGGGCTGTGTAGATAGCAGATGATGTCACGCTGTCTTCCTCCCTAATAGTGAAGGATGAGAGGGTGGTGGGGATGGATGGAGAGCACGCTGCTTGGTCAGGTGCCCAGGAGTGAGTGAGGACGAGGTGCAGGTGGGAGACGGAGGGGAGTTAGGGTGACTGACTGCTACCACTAAATCGGAGTAGCATTCCTTCCCTCTGATGGAGTAAGTACGGATGACTTTTACTCCCGTTACCCCCACTGAGTCTGATTCTTGAGACAGCTAGACTTGTCCCAGTCTGAGCAGATCTGACTCACTAACACACGCGCACACGCGAGCGCGCGCAGTGGCCAGCCATGTTAGTTCTTTGATTTGTGGCTTCCTGTCTGCTCTTCTCTGTGGGAGAGATTGTTTTCCCCGGCTCATTTTTCGTTCTTGAAACCTCTCCTCACCTGACCCTATCACAGGGCCGCTTTGTTCCTTTCCCTCTCTCCCTCTCTCCCTCTCTCTCTCTCTGTCTGATGATGTCACCTGGATGGGCACTCACACTCCCAGTTTGATTAGAGGTCACCACCTTGGACTCAGAGATACAAACTGTCTCCTGGTACCTAGAGGTCCGCTCACACTCTTCACTGCTCATATCAGTTCTATCAACAGCCCTAACAGTGTTTCAAAGCATACGTCATATCACCATCGCACCGTTATTCTCCCCCACTGTGACTGCATATACTTGAGTTCAGTTAGTGGACCTTCAGAGAGCTAGCAGGCCCAGCTGACTAGGTTAGAAATATCATCTCCATAAAACCGTGTTACTGACACAGAAAAATACAAGTAACTCTGTTATAGCCTAAAACTAGACATGGCACGTTCTGACCTCAGCCCAAAATCTTCTTGCAGTGTGCCAGCTACTCTCTCTGGTGATCGTTCTTCTCTCTCAGTTTAGACGATCTGTTCTATTATAGATGAGTGTTGTTTCTCTTACTGTGGCTGACTTGTCTCTTGTTACAGTAGATGATGGATCGTTACTCTTACTGTGGATTACTGGTTGTTTCTGTTATGGAACATGACTGCATAGGTATCGTAGGTGACTCTTCTTTCTGTTAATGTAGAGTGCTGTGTGGCCTGTTCCCTATGATATGTCTCTGTCATAACAGATGAATGTTAGTTTTAGGTACTGTAGTTGTGGTTCACTGGTACACAGCTGTTTCTGTAAATGACTACATGTTTGACTTGAATTTGTGAGCTGTCGTTTCTGTCATAACAGGTGACTCTTCTGTCCCTGCTACTTTGGATTACAGTTTCCATTTTGGTGGTTGACTTATTCCTGTTACTGTTCATAATTGGTTGTTTTACTGTGAGGTTTCTTTTACAGTCATGTTGGTCAGTGACAGGTTGTATATATCCTCGCAGATAACCATTCCTTCTGTTGCAGCAGAATGATGTGGCTAGTATTAGATTGACTTTTCTCTGTTACTGTTACTGCAGTTGGCTTGTTTTTCATCAGTAAGGGGTGGTTTATACTAATGCTCTCTTTGAGTCATCAGTGTGCTGAGTCGATACAGTGAGTGATGAGTCCATTGTCTTATCTCTGCTAATGTGTGGGAAACAGATCCAGTCTTGTGACTGCAGACAGGGGTTCCTGTTTTAACAGGCTAACGTAGAAGGGACCGGGAAGAGGGGGCTTTTTACTGCTGCCTTTCGAAGTCAAGTTCTTTATTAAGTCTCATAAATACATTCCGCTGTTTTAACCCCTAGTGAGAGAGACAGGTCTTATGTAGAACTTGGAGTCTCTGTAAAGAACGAGGCTGCTCTCTGCATGTATCCTGTCTGCTGTGGCTTCGGTGTTTATGTGTGTGCTTTGAGTTTCTCAGTATTCTTACATCTCTCGGGAGTTTTTCTACAGGTCTTTGAGCTTTTGTTTTGCGTGCTTTCCGTGTGTCCTAACATGTGGACTGTATGTGGGAGCACATATATGTGTATATACATATGTATGTGCATGTTTGCGTGCATTAGTGCTGCAGCCCTGTACTGCGTGCAGAGTGAATGGTGTGTCTACTTTAGGGGCTGTAGTGAGCGTGTGATTTATCTCCACTTCTATTGTGTTCCCAGTTCTCGCTTCATTCCATGAAAGTCTGAGACAGACAGGAGCACGTCTCTCTCTCTGTGAAGGAGCTCTTTCCAACCCCCCTCCATGTTTTCCCATCATTCACTGCTCAACGGCGCTGTGCTTTCTGCATTAACAGCCCGGCTGGAAAAGCACTTTGTCCACCGCAGGGCCGATATGATTTCCTCAAACTATTTCTCAGCGAGCCAAAGCCATTTAGTGTGATAAAGAGAGAAAGACTGTATGATTTTATTAGGCTTGAAGGTGAGAAGTGTGGTATGAACAGAGAGAACAAAGCTCACATTTTTCCACCTGACCTTTCTTGGACCGATATGAGCCGATGATTTGAGAATGTGCTAAAGCGAGTGGAGATGCCCCTCAAGACTCAGTTGTAGTTTTATGAATAAGGATTGGGTCGAAAGGACTGATCTCCTGCTGAGATGAGTTGACTATGAGAAACTTGAACTCCAAAAGTGTAAGAGTTCCCAGTCTCTCTCTCGCTCTCTTTTTTTTTTTTAAATGATATTTTACATTTTTTCGGCTGATACAGTGCACTTTTATGCACCAAAATGCTACATTAAAAACTGTGTTTCAAAGTGTTATTTTTCATATTTTCTCATCATTAACAAAAACTGTATCTGTGTGATGTGCACGCTGAAAAACTGATCAGTAAGGGTATGGTTAACTTTAAATAAATACATAAATTAAAAACCTCTTTTCTCAAAATGTGCTCTCAGTATAAATTTTATTTCTGCTGCAGTGCCAAGGCCAAGCATCTTCATAAAAGTTTAAAAAGCATGTAGGTGTGTGCCTGTGCGTGCGCGTGCGTGTGCATGTGTGTGTGTGTGTGTTTCTGATGAATGTTGCGGTCTTTACAGTTTGGCTCTGCCGAAACACTCCACTGAGGATCTGGCTGTGAGAGGTGCACACAGGATCTGGAGGACCCAGGGCTGGAGGGCCTGGCTGTTATCAGTATGCTTTGGCTGGGCTCAGCCTGGAGAGCTGGGACTCTCTTGGCTCTGAGTAGAGCTTTTTGGACAGAGTGCACCTGACCAACACACACACACACACACACTCTGTCTTTCTTTCCCTCTCTCTGTGTCCCTCACAGGATGTATATTTATGAGACGGTGTCTCCACTGAGCACAGACCTTAGCGAGAACAGATCTGTCTTGTGTTTGCTTTACGCTCAAGTGTCAGGTGTTTTCTCTGTCTTCCTCTTTTTCTCAGTTTTCTTTGTGAGATGTGAATACGGCCTTTTACCAGTCAAGCTGTTCTCTCTCTATGAAACTGTCAGTCACACATGAGTTTCATTTTCAACTTTTGTCTAGTTGCCAGTTTCAACCTTTCAGTATTTCAGCATTTCAGTGGCAGTGTGGCTGTATTTAGAATGGTTTGGACTGTGAAATGCAGACCTTATGTTTTACCTGCTCACTCTTTCTCACACTGTTGTTTCCAGTCATTGCATTTCCAGTTTCTGTCTATAAACTGACATGAATTCATCAGTCATTTCATGTAGGACGGCATGTGGAATACTGTCTCTATACTTATCTGATTAATCTGAGCAGCGATACTTTGATCTTCATATTACACCTGGAATTGACAAATGCTTACATAGAGTATCTCGAGAATGAGAGAACTTTGGCATTTCGTCTGTCTGAGTCAAAATTGTATTGGCGGTAGTGGAAATTATGAGTAATTCTACAGTTTGCAACTATCAAGGGAAGCTCTGTTCCCTAATATCGACAAGTATTTTGTTGTTAAAACACTCTTTAACACTCTTTTTTTTTTAATTAAATATATGTCAAATGCCTGGTTTTCCGTGTGTTTCACCCACTGAAATAGAACGAGAAAGTTTTTGCCAGTAAACAAAACTATCTTGTCTTGTTTTCAAAAGCCATGGCTTCAGCTGTTTGGGCAGGCTCCAGTGGCTCTGTGGTTTTTAAGCTATTTCAGTCAAAGCTAAAGAAAGAGGAGAGGAAACATACTTGTACTTGAGAGAGGAATTATGAGACCCGATGAATAGGATTTGCTCTGGTAGCTAAAGCCTCACTTAATGCTGTCTGCTTGATGCGGTTATACATTCCTAAGCTCCCTCCCTCTCCTGTTCTCTATGACATAGTCTCTCTCTCTCTCTCTCTCGCTCTCTCTGTCTCTGTCTGTCTCTCTCACTTATTCTCTTGCTCTGATTTTATGGAATGCATTTTTCCAGACGCTCTTGATGTGATACCAGACTGGTAGGAGTATGTGGAGTGTTTTTTTGTGCTTGGTGTGTGTACATGTGCGTACAGGTGCCTGTGTCTGCCGATGAGCACGTGTGTGTTTGCAGAAATGTGTAGAGACTGTTGAGTCAAAATGGTGGTGGATTAAAATATCAGCGTGTGCTCTTATAACTAATCCCTTGATATAGCTGATCACTTATGCAGATATTTGGGACATTTAGGTTGGCACAGGGTTTTTTTTTTTTATAGGATTCTGAGAATATAATGATACCTGAAGTGTTTTTTTTTTTTGTCATTTTTGGCCATCCTCTTTCAACATGAGAGGTAGATCAGTTGGTTGTTTGATTCCCTCCCCCCTTGTCCCGACATCAAAACCTGGGCATCCGAGACTTGCTCTTTCCTCTTCCTGCTTCAGGGAGACCAAAGAGAGGGATCAAACACTGGAGGTGTATGGGGCTACACCCAAGTCAGGCTAGAGGATGTGTGGGCTAGAGATGGTTAGAGGGCTGAAAACATCAAAGATTTCGACAAAGAATTCCAATTGTCGCAAGAGTACAGACCAGAACCACAGCCAAAGACCTCAAACCTAACGACTAAACGCATGGAGGCTCGTTCACAGAAACATGGATGTTGTTTTAATGGATGGAAAAAATGTCTCCTTGTAATGTTATTGTGACTGGGACAGGGAGAGGCAGTGTTGCTCTGTTTTATGTTGATGTAAGACCAGCCAGAGGTTAACCTCACCTTCCAAAATTGCAAGACAGTGAAAAGACATGCTTATAAAAACACCTGTGTAATTAAACTAGCAGCTCACATTTCAAATGGCGACACAGAAAAAACTCTGTTACCCTTAGCTTAAGTAAACCACGAGCCATCAGAAGCAATTTGCCTTACTAACAGAAGAGATTGGCTATATTGAAAGGATAAATATTAGAGAGGGATTATGCTAATCTACCAGGAGGAAAATAAGCCTGCGACGCATTTGTGTATTTGAGGATGTAAAATGAAAGTGGCATGAATAAAGGAAATAACCCATGGGATTGTGGGAAAGGGTGACAGGGGATGAGAGACACAAGAGGCCCGATTCATTGGCTCCTGAGGCCCCTAATTCCGGTTGATCCTTGGGATTGAGCCTGCAATCCACTTGATGAACACCAGCGTTCGTGGTCTGGTGACCCTCTGTTATGGCAGTTGCAGGGTTTGGATAGGTAGGGATAGGTACAGGCATGTGTGTGTTTTTTACGTGTGTGAGGGAGGGTATGTGGAAGCACATGCAGCAGCGGGTATGAATTGAGGATTCCGGGCGCTTACGTGGAATGCGATCTCGGCAATGTTGGCCCTACATTGCGGTTGCAAAGGCTGGTGGGAAAAGAACACCATCCTGAGAGTGATATTATCCCCATTCCCGGACTTAGGGTTTTTGAGGTTCACCATCTCTTGTAGGATCCAAGTCCACAGCTTGGTATGCTGATGAGATCCTTAATTGTGTCAATACTCTATTTCCACGCCGTAGTGAGGAAGCAACCGAGTTGTACCAAACGCTCCTCCATGTGAGGCGTTGGCATGGTATTGTAGTCGTCACAGTTTCTTCAGCACTCCTGGCTTTTTCTTGCTAACACTCATGCTTTTATCATCTTTTCTGTTTCAGGAGCCTTTGAGCCCATAGCTGAGGCTGAACAGGAAGAAGCACCTCTGCAGCAGGAGTCAGTCGCCAAGTTCATCAAGAAGAAGCAGCCCTCCAAGAAGGTGAAGAGCAAGACAGGTAAGCCACACTGTCACAACTGAGCCCTGTCTCCTGAACAAGAGGAAAAACTGGAGAGTATCTGACGTTGTCAGGGTCTCAGAACCTCGTCTGCACATTCCCAGAGTAAACAAGTACAACTCCATCCACCTGTGAAGGTGCATCCAAAAACCAGGTCCTCCAGGTGTTCCAAGTTCTCCTCTGGTTCCATGGCTTGTTCTGCATGTTCTCCCTCTGGTTCTTTGGTTCGTTTAGTTTGCCGGTTCTGTAGGGCTCTGTCTCACGTTGCACTTGGTGTTTCTTCATCTTGTGCTGGTCCATCTGGTTCTACTCTCCACCTCTCCTCCCTTCCAGCCTGATTGGACGTAATAGCTGGTGAATTGAAATTTTTCCGGTCATTATCAGACTTGAGATTTTGCTACAGCACTCCAAATTGTTTTTTAATCAAATGAATTAAAGCTGCGTGCATGACTGTTATAATGGAGTGAAAGGGCAGAAGAGCTCTAGGGATTTTTTACCCTCGAGCTGCCTGAGACGGTAGTGGGATTATAATACACACTCATTGGAAACACAACACAGGGCTCGTTGCCTTTCTAATGCACATTCTCCATGGATTTCAGTAAGATTTAAACAGAGAGAGAGAGTTTGTGTGCATGTATGTTAGAGAGAGAGAGGGAGAAAGATGAGAGTATGGTCCCACGTGAGTGAGGGAGCCTGTGTGTGCATTCCAATGGGCTGTGCTGACCGACAGTAGTGATGAAAGTGATAGCTGCTCTTATGAGATGTTCCCATCGCTTCTTTGGAAATGCCCATCTTATCTACCATCTCTGCTGATTGGTTTACCGTCTGTGGTAACATGGCAAATCAGGACATACATTTTTTCCCTCTTTGATTTTGAAGTATTTACTTATACTGTAATTAATAGTATGTGCACTTTTTCATGCACATGCACACACGCAAACAGTCACATTGATTGCATTGAAAGCTGAGCCCTGTGTAGATGTGGATAGAAGCAGGAAATGAACTGGTCAGAAGCTACAGATCAAACTCGGCGAGATATGGGATGTTCACTGTGATTTGGCGTCCATCCCAAAAACAGGAGCCCAGGCTCCTCTCAACCAGTCACCTTGTTTCACTCTGCTTTTCAACTCTCTTTTCAAAACTGATTAGATCTCTTTTAAGGCAGACATCCTGCTTTTCTCACAGAACGGAAAAGGGAATGTGTTTTTATTTATTTACTTATTTATTTATCTATTTAATATCATTTTCTGGTGTTTTGGATTTACAGCAAAGCTCTTCATATGTAACGTTGATGCTGTTCCTCACAGTATGCAAGGGGGTGGAATGGTGAAGGCTATATTGTTCTAACACAGTGTCTTTGCATTCGGTCAAAGTGTCAGTGGGTCCAATCCAGTAAGCACTTTTTATCTGACTGAAGGTTTTTAGGCATTTGAGCGATGGATTTAGTTGCTCAAGGACCTTTTGTTCTTTCAGATATTAAGATCAGTCAAGTCAATGTCATTTTGTCCGGATAGTCTCTTTTAAGTGTCCACATTTTGTGTGCACGTTTGGTATACAATATTTTTATGCTCTTTGTCTATGTTTATGTCTTTAAATGACTGGATATCCTTATGCCTGAGTGTTTATCTTTTTGAAGAACTGTATGTATGCATGTGTGTGTGTGTGTGTGTGCGTGCGTGTGTGTGTGTTCCATCTTTGAATGTGTATGTATGTGTTTATATGTCCTTGAACGAGTATGTGTGTGTTCACATTTAAATACACGTTTGAACAGGCCCCATCCGTGTGCCTTAATGTGGTTAATCCGCCCGGGCGTCACTGCTAATGAGCTGAACCTCACTGAGGAGATGGCTGAGGTGGAGCAACTGAGGAAGGCGACGTGTGGGGACCATTAAGGCCCCATACATTACCTCTCTTTCTGTCACACACACGCACACACACACACACACGCACACACACACACACACACACACACACACACACACGTGCACAGCAACAGTGCAGCAACTTTGATTAATTGGCTCCCACATGCATGTTAAGCAGTGCTATGTTACAGAGGGATTCCAATTAAAAACAGCAAAAACAAAATAATAAGAAAAACAAACAATCAAAACAAGTGCACTTCCTCTGTTAAGCCTAATTAGTGGGAATGCCACACAAATCGCAGCAACCAAACAGTTTCAACCATCCATGCTTCTAATCTGAAACAGGAGCAGCTTGCAAGAATGGATTTGTGATTGTGTAATTGCACCATATGTGTTTCTCTGACTGTTATTTACCACATTTGTGCTGATCATTAGTTGTCCATTATGTAAGCATGTCTGAGTGAGCTTTACTTCTATACTTTAACTTTAAATATTGCCATCTGTCCATTTATGTTCTCCATTGGATTCAGCGAAATAATACTATAAAAATGACAGATAAAGTCTTGACCCTTGTCTGTTCACTGCTTCAAAAAGTCAGCTTTAAAAGAAAAGGTTTTATGTTCAATTACAGCCCGGATCTGTTTTTCAAATGTAGATTTGCACATCTTTTCCTCTTTTTCCTTCTTTTATTTTTTAAATCTCAGCCTTCATTTTAAGCACTGGATCTGAGATTTCAAAAGATGTCACCCAGAAAGATGTTCATTTATTTTTCATATTTACCATGCAGGACATTTCACAGTTCACTGAAGTCACTTTTGTAATAGCAATAAAAGCTGAAATACGGGTCGCGTTAGAAAAATACAGGAGACAGAGAGAGTTTTGATGGATCTCCCACAGTGATCCGGCTGTACTGACCTCTTTTGATACCCCCCCCCCCCCCCACCCATACTCTTTGAATTCCACCTGTAGTGAAAAACAAAGCAGCCCTCCTCATAAAAATGATCTGTCTGTGTGTTGTATACCTGAAGGCTAGAGAGACAGAGCAAAAGAAACACTGCCTCTTTACCTGCCCTCACGTATCACGAAGAAAAAGGAAAACGGAAATAATCCCCAATTAGTTTTGTTTGTAATGGAAATCTTCAAATGAAACTCGTGCGCCGTGAAGGTTTTAAATAGAACAATCTGCCTGGACATGTTCCATAGTAGCCACCCCACCTCAGCCCACCACAGAGAGAATCCTTAAAAAAAAAAAGACAAATTTACACACTCTAACATGCACACACTAACGCACACACATACACACCTTCCCCTCACTGACATAAATATAATTAGGGTGGAGAAACCACCCGTCAGTGTGAGGACAGCCAGGAAGCATATCTGGTGGAGTTAAAAAGGCTTCAAATAATGTCTTGGATATTTGCTGCTGCTGCGCTTCTTCAACATCACAGATGAAACAAAGATGAAAGACAGATAAAAGGGAGAGAATCTTGTCTTTCTTTCTCTGCTCCCCCCTGTGTGCCACCCACACACAGACAGACACACACATCCCACCAGAGGGATCACAACAGTGCACCAACAGGGGAGTGACATAGTACCACGGGACCCTTGTTGCTGTGGAGACAGCTACAGTCCCTCAACAGATCATCAGTATAAGAATATAAGACACAGCAGTCTGAGTACTGGAACATTCTGTACTTCAAGTCAGCTGAGGAGGTGATGGCTTGGAGACCAAACTGTCCAAGTGCATGAGGTTCTTTCAGATCTGAACCCCTGGTAAACCAAACCCCTCAGGACACAAAGTGGAGTTTGAACAGATGAAACAACATGGGGTTAACTGTTAGGTTCCTTCATTTCTTATTACTCTCTTTGCAGACATGCCATTTTTTTTAAAGCCATTACACGTATCCCCTGAAGCAGGGTGTGGCGTGTGGACTGAAGGTCAGTTCTGCAGACGCTGAAACCCAAACAAATGAATACCAATTATCTCGTGTCACGCCGCGGTCAGCCGCCGAAGCGTGGTTCATTAACGTCAACATTCAGGTGCTCCTTTAGCCTCAGATAGCACAGGCCAGATTGAAAAAGTTATACACAAGCGTATATACTCTGTGCGCTCAGACACATGCAAACACACACATGTCCACATAATTTAGCATAAACAGAATGAATCATGAAATCACAAAGCTATATCTCATATGTTTAGACCCATGTGTGAGATTTGAGCCTTCGGGCTTTTTGGCTCTCCGACCGGATCGTCTGAGACGGAGTGAGCCAAAGTCCCTCCCGATTCTGTCTTGTGGTGGAATTCCATTTGGGAGAGAGGGGAGTATAATTTTTCTTGAATGGAAATCGGTCATTGGACATCAGTCCATTGTCTGGATCCACCTTGAGTAGAAATCCATATTGGCTTGTTCATTTTCAGAAAATAGGGATTTACTTCACTTGTGCTGGCTTCTGTTTGTGTGGTTAAACAGCGAAATTTCTAAATGCATCACTCTTCTCAATTTTAAAGTCTTATGGATTCAGGGAAAGAGAGAACCACGTTGGACATCACTCTGAAAGACAGGAGAAGAGAGTCCCTTACGCACTTTGATGGGAAAGTGCCTGAACAAGGCTTGTGTTTTATGACTGTATTTTGCTTGTAGGGGGTGAGAAGGGAAGTGATGCCCCCCACCCATAGGGAGAGGCTCCTATCTGCTGAACCCTGTCTCCAGTGTCTCCACCGTGAACTCAGCTCAAAGCCCCATATTTTAGAACCAGTCTGCTAAGACACTTAGGGCTTTGCCCTGGAGGGGCATCCAGGGTCAGACACATAACCCTACCAGTAGACAACTTAGGCTCCTGGGGGAACGCAGATGATCAGAGGACACTATCTTTGATCAGCTCAGCCTTTGAACTGCTGAACATCAGGTTGTGATATTTGAACAAAACCTGGCTGTTGTAGCTGTATAACCTGTGCATCCTCTGAAGAATCTTAAACAGTTTAGCTGGATCATAAGGCAAGACTGAATATTAAGGCTCTGACTGTGGTATGTGTGCTGCTGTTTTGTGTAGCTGATTTGATAATAGCCTCCTCTTTGGAAAATGACCTGAGCCACATGTTCCTTTATGTAGGATAATGGCCAGGTTCAGCTAATGCTAACATTACGAGTTTGGGGTAATTTGGTCTATACATGATCATTACATGAATGTATGGCCCCTGGAGATTATGCTCTGTGGTGATAATGGACTGAAACTGCTGGATGTGAAATTTGCTGCCCCGTTCTGGAATGTTCTATCAGATGGGCTATTTTAAAGCCAGAGTTGGATGATAGCCGCGATTGAGCTAATGCCCGTCAGTGATACAGTGACGTAGGACTGTGTGGAACCCGTTAAGTGCTTGTGTGTGTAGCTGTGTGCTGATGTCAGTATATTTTAATCATACACAATTTGTCCATCTAGAGGAGCATCCCTATCCATCAGGATGTCACCTCACTGCTTAAACCCAGCTCAGCAATCATCAGTCAGCCCATTACGCCACCCACTCCCCCCCTTCACGGCTTCTCTTATGGAAAATGCTCTGGATTGGAGCCTAATGGGCTCTCTGCCTCTATCAGGCCGCATTGGCACGGCCGTCTCTCTCTCTCTCGCTCTCTGTCCGCAGATCTCATTAAAATCCCATTAAAATCAAGTGTTCTCGGGATGCCTGGGGTGGGGAGAGCGTGGAGCAGGAGCAAGGCTTGTGATGGCTATCAGCATCGCTCGCAGAGAAGGACACAGATGTGCCTATTTCTCTCTCACTCTCTCTCTCTCTCTCTCTCTCTCTCCCCATATATACAGGGCAGTGGCCGTCCAGAGTATTTGCTCATAATTTGTGACAGCTTGCTTGACTTGACCTGTGTGAGAACAATGTTAGTTTTCTTTGACTGCATTTGCAGTCAAAACCATCAGCTCCATCAGGCTACTCCAACCTGTGGCACGTTCAGTGATCAGTCAGTGGGACAAGTGTATAGGATAGAAAACACCTGATATTTGATTTTTCCATCTTGGTGAATACTTTGACTGTGTCTTGGATTAATAGCTATGTTTTTCAAGAGCTGTCATTTGATCTGATTAACACAGCATAGTTAACTCTTGATGAGGATTGTACGAAGGCACACATGCCTTCTCACACTCGCAGACGGCCGGGCCCCCTGGTCTGGGTATCTCTTTCTAAAGTAAAACAAGCTCATTGGGAAGTGGGCCCTAGACGAAGGCAGACCTGGGAGTTTGCTCTGTAATAAAAGCTGCTTTCGTTTGACAAGTTTTGCTTTTAACAAGAGACCTTTAATTTTGTGAGAAGGAAGCAATGAATTGTAAAGTATACTTTTCCAGAGCCTGGCCGTTAAGTGTGCTGTGTACTCCGCTGCACTACGGGATCTAGCTCACCAATGACTAACATATGTGCTTTCTCTACTCCGGTTTGCCTTCTCTCTCTTTCCCTCTCTCTCTGTCTCCTTCTCTCTCTGTCTCTCTGTCTGTCTGTCTCTCTCCATTGACCTCTCTGAAGTCTTTCTCTCTTTATCACAGATTGCAATACGCCTGTGGTCAGTGTTGACAGTTTGGCTGTTCCGTTGCTTTCCCGTGTGTTATTTAGAATGGGGTCACTATAGGGGTTGGCAACCAAAGGGAGGGAATTGTCAACTGTCAGTTGCTATAAGCTAGAACACGGTCATGGGGGGTCGAGCTATAGTGCTGTGGCTCTTTGCAGCTGTTATGGACCATAGGGAGTACTGGTGAAGTTGAGTTTGGGTTTTTTTTGGGGGGTTTTTTCAGTGATGCACCGTTTGTTTTGAGGCCTCTGTCAGGATTACATAAGAGAGCACAGGGCAAAGGGGAAACAGAAGTGTCTGTGTGTTGGTATGTGTGTGTGTGTGCGTGTATGTGTGTGTGTGTGTGTATGTTTGAGGGGAGGGGGTTATCCAGATGTGTGGAGTATGGTTTTACTGTACAGCACATCGCTATGGGCAAATGAGAATGGTCAAAGTTCATTCCTGAGTTCAACCGCAAAGTTTGCAGGAGTGTTAGTTTCACAGGAGTGGAAAATGAAAACTTTCTCGTGCTCTCCCTTACCCCCCCCCCCCCCCTCGCTTTTTTTTTTCCTAGTTTGGGGTGGA
>NC_044502.1:35980021-36165021 GCF_902362185.1 Chanos chanos
GATTTACTGCAGTTGTATATGATATACAATAAGCATACTGTACTATGCTTCAAGCTGCTCAGATTTCTTTGGTAAGATTTTTAGTGGGTTTTTTTTTTATATAAGATTTATTGCCACTTAGTTTTGACCATATCTCACTGTGCAAGTCAGGCATGCTGTACGTTCCCCACATAAGATCTGATATGACAGCAGACTGTAGTACTGAAGGCTTTCTGCTTTTGCTACTTAAGGACAGAGTAAACCCTGTCTATCCATCTATCTGTCTGTCTCTCTTTCTCACTCTCTATCTGTACATCAGTCTCTTTCTCTCTCTCTCACTTGCTCTTTCTGTCTGTGCACATCTATCTTTGTCTATATATCTTTATATCTTTTTTTTTTTTTTTTTTTCTCGAAACTCTCTCTGATAAATGTTTGACCACGCTGGGTGGAGATGCTAGGGTGGGACCACTGATTGATTTCCCACATCAATGTCCTTGGAAACCTCCTTTAAACAAACACACACACACACACACACACACACACACACATACACAGATGCACTCACTCTACATTCAGTGCCATGCTCTACTAATCAGGGACTCCAGCCAGTGAAGCACTCAATATTCCAGTCTTAAACATAGTGTGGCCTTTGTTCGTATTGTTGGTGAACAAATACACGTTAAATATTTACTTTACAACATTGACCTGTGCAGTCTGATGGAGATTTATGCCCCTCTGCTAACCTCAATCGGGCTCCACAGAAATCAGGAGACGTCAGACGAGGCGAAGGCTTAAGCTTCGCTCTGCTTTTCACTCCCGCTCTCAGTCAGAAGTGAATGAACATTCCCAAATCACCCTGACGCTCCTTTAGTTCCTCTCCAGAATACCAGTTTGTTTGTTTTCCCAACCCTCTCGCAGGGGTCATCACTGTCAGCGCTGTAATTATTTGGTATTTGTTTGCATTATTATAATTGGAGCGGTTTGGAATAGGAAGCACTTGTGTTTATTCGGGTCAGTGTCATAACAGGATGAGTCAACGGAAAGGCTGTACAATCACATCTCTGTGGCCGAACAGATCCATCCCACACTCTATTGCTTTTTTTATATCTCTTCTTTTCTCTCTCTCTCTCTGCCTTTGTTTTTCCTTTGCTTTTTTCCCCCACCCCTCTACCTCTCTCCTCCTCTCCATCTCTGTCTCTCTCTGTTTCTTTGATTATTTTTCACCCATTCACAGGCTCTTGGTTTCTATCTCTGTGCTTACTCTGAGTATTGTTGGACAGGAGTCTCAGGGGTGGGTCGTCTTAGGCGTGTTATCTTTTCTCCAAAGGTGTGTGAAAGAGATGCTGAAATGTCTCTGAGATACTAAGCAGCTGATACAGTAGAAGTCTTTAAAAGTTTTTCAACACCAGCCTCCCAGCCTTAAATAAACATGTTAACACAATGACTCTCCCACAAATGCCAACAGGAGTGTGTGTGTCTGTGTGTGTGTATGTGTGTGTGTGTGTGTGTATGTTCCTGGCTGAGCTGGGCCAGATTAGCTCATGTATGCTAACGTGTGGTTTTCTGAGGGCTGGTGAAAAGGCTAAGTAAATATTCGATGATGAATGGGGCGGCCGTCTCCCCTGCGCCCATGCACACAATCGCCTCACTATCCACGGATCGGCGTGGCCCTTGGGGCTGAAGACAATGGACCTCGCAAACCAGACAACAGCCTCAGGCCCATTGGCCTATCCACTGGGGGGAAACAAACCTTCCACCTCTGCCTCTGGAGATAGACATTTCCTGATCAAATATACCCCCCCCCCCAATACATTACTTCACTGGATTACCATTAACTAGGGAGGAGGTCTGTGAAAGTGTGTAACTGTGTTTGTGTGTGAGTGTCAGTGTCTGTGTCTGTGTCTGTGCATTTGTGCCTGTGGGTGGGTGCGTGTGTGCGTGTGTGCGTGTGTGCGTGTGTGCGTGTGTGTGTGCGTGTGTGCGTGTGTGTGTGTGTGTGTGTACTTATGTGGCTGTGCTTGCATGTGTGCCAGCGAAAGCATATGTTTATCTGTTTCTTTGTCTGTGAGTGTTTGTTTATGTGTCTGAGTGCACGCTCTGCTGTCTGCATCCTTACGCGTCCATTTGTGTTAGCCGTCTCCCTGTCTAATCCCTCTGCAGCTGTCTTTAACTTTCAGTTTGGGTTGGAGAGAAGTTAGCAGAGCAGACAGATGTGTCTGTTGTGTGTGTGTGTTTTTTTTTTTTGTCTGTAAATAATGACAAATAAACTTCCACTTCCACTTCCACCACTTCCATGCCACTCACTCTCCTCTTTCTCCCCCTCTTCCTTTTCACCCCGTATGGGACCACACATAGGCCTCTCCTCCCCAGGGCGTGACCCTGGACTTGGGTCGGTGTCGGGCTTGGTATCTTGGTGGTCTCTGTGCTTGCTCTGTCAAATCATACTATGGCTGTGTTAAGCCTAGCCCTCTCACTGCCCTTTTCCATTAACTCTCTCCAGCCCCGTGCTCTAATCAAAGCCCCGACGTGACCTGACCCCAGACGTACTGCTCCCTTTCCCAGAAACAAGCCAAATGCAGTTAGCAGCATGACAGCAGAGATGTGTGTGTGTGTGTGTGTGTGTGTGTGTGTGTGTGTGTCTGTGTGTCTGTGTGTGCGTATAAGTATGGGTTTACTTTTGTGTGTGTGTGTGTGTGTGTGTGTGTGTGTGTGTGTGTGTGTGTGTGTGTGTGTGTGGGTGGGTGGGTGGGTAGACACCATGGAGGTGGAGCAGGGCTTAGAGCAGCCTGTGTTTTCTTACGGCTGGTGTGAACAGGATGAGGTGATTTTTAGGTGTGCTGAGGAGTAGGGTGAGGGGTTGTTCCTACTCCTTGTGTTTTAAACAAGTTGTCAAAAAAAATTAAATCAGAGTGTCGTTTAAAATTTGAGGGGGTTACTGATGAGTGCTCTTTAGGCACAGGGAGTTTCGCCAAAATTCCCCTCACACTGGTTTTCTGTTACTTCATCTTACCGTCTTGTAGAGGAATGCCGTCCATTTGCCTTAAGACCCATGTGAAGACCCACACTGAGAAAACTGCAGAAAAATAGCCAATATGGCATGGCTTTAGCATCTGCTTCATAACATTCAGTATCTTACCTCCATCTCTCCACAGTCATTTAGGCTGTTCCTTTCCATCAAATTAAGAAACTTTTGGAACATGAAAACATAATACCTGCAGGTTCTTTCTCATCATTTCTGACATTATGGTAGTAATATTAAATCTAATTGAAATTCTTTTTTGGATACTTGTCATATTTGCCCAAATCACTCTCAAAGCATTTCTGTTTCACTCCTAGCCTTCTCCTCACTCCCTTCCCTAAAGTCCACAGTACAATCTCCCCCAAATCACCACCTCCCCCCTCCCCCAAATCTCCACTCAGGCCCCATGGAGAGATGAGAAGGATGAGTTCCCTCCATATGTAAGCGTTGCACCTCTCCCACGACCGACTCATTGAACATGGGACCGTGTTGAGTGTGTGTTTGCGTGTGTGTCTGTGTATGTGTGTGAATGAGAAGGAGATTCATGCTCTAGGGATCTATCCTTACGTTTCTGCCGCAAAGTCGGACTAGAGAGCCCGAGAACCAGGTCTTGCCAGATGTGTTCCAGATGAGCACATGGGCAGCATTTGTACAAGAACCGCAGGAGGGATCAGATTCAGCCGCCAGCCCCAGGGCCCCAGCTTATCAAAGTGATCAAAGCTATTGGAAGATGAAATCAATAAGATCCATAGAACAGGAGAGGGGAGAGAGAGAGAGAGAGAGAGAGAGAGAGGCAGCAGTCAAGCGGTGCACAGCCTCTCCTTTAGCAGTCAGAGATATTGTGAAACATGATGCACGACTTTTCTGGTATGGCACTGTGCCACTTGGATCATGGAAGTTTGTAGTCTTGGAATTTGCACTCTATAATTGGTTTTTAGTCTACTCTCTGTGATATTTTTTGACCTATTTCTCTTCTCGTGCTATCAGGGATGCCTTCAGTGTCTGTCACTCCATGTTTATTATCTCCCGGTAGAGTTAATTTATTTCCTTTCTTGTCCAGACTCATGTCTTGGGGGGTGCGGTCACACCAGTCTCTTTATTCTGGTTAAAAAATTCCTTTTTTTTTTCTTTCCCCTTCGTCAGTGTTGTCCAACCCTCATCCACTGCAGTGGCTATCCAAACCCACCCAATGATTAATGAAGCAATTAAACCTGTAGCTCACCAACAGTGTTCTTTGTAAGTCTGACAGTGTTTATTGTATGCACAACGCTTTCTCTCTCTCTCTCTCTCTCTCTCTCTCTCTCTCTCTCTCTCACACTTTCGCTTCCCTCCTCCGCTCTCACTCTCTTTTACTCCTCTGTCATTTGTCTTGATCAGAGGCAGGACTCGTCTTTCAGTGTCAGGCCAGAGTGATAAAAGTTAAGTATGGTTTTTAACCAAACTGTTTTGAGTTCATCTGTTTCTGTCAGAAAACTTTGACTTGAGAGCGCTATTCCCTCCTGATTTTTTTTTCCTGATGCATTCTTTCTTTATGATTTTCATCATGATTTTCTGCATTATTTGATTTGTCAAGAGGATAAATTAGCCGTCTCTGTGACGGATGTAATTTCAGTTCAAATTTGGAAATGTTTCTGTGTGTTTGTTTGTGTGGTGTGTGTGTCTGTGCATGTGTGTGTGTGTGCGTGTGTGTGTGTCTGTGCGTGTGTGTGTTTTTGCGTGTGTGTGCATGTGCCTGTGTGTGTGTAAATGTATGTCTGAGCTTGTGTGTGTATATCTGTATATGTCTGTGTGTGTGTGTGTGTGTGCGCGTCCATGCGGGTGTCTGTATTTTTCTGTGTGAGCGTGTGTGTATACACATACATAAATATGCTCAACACAGAGAGAGTCTGTCCATCTGCGTTAAGTTTCTCACATCTGCTGCGCACCTCCCCTAGAGACTTCAGTGGGATACCAAACTATTTGGCAGTCGGCATGTCTCGCAGTCTCTTTTTCTGTTCCCCAAGCTCTGCTGAAAAGCCGGAAGGGAGACGGAGGTGGAAGAGGATGATGACAATGAAGGGCGGCTGGATGTTCTCAGATGTCGTGAGTGACAGCCTGTCTGTACGTCGCGTTTTTTGGTGAGACGGCGCGTTGGTAGGGACGGGAAGGGACGGACGCCGCGCTTCTGATCCTCAGACATTCCTGCGGGAGGCTGGGGAGATGAACGCAGGAATGACGACCGCGCGGCGGGGGAGATTAGCGGTCGTAGTGTGTGTGTGTGTGCGTGTGTGTGAACGCGCGGTCTGCTTTGGCCCCGGCAGCAGATTCAAAAAGTGATGGAGAAGGCATTTTATGTTCCTATTTCAGAGCTGTGTTCTTCCAAAAAACCCAGGTTTATATATGGAACCGAACGTCAAAGTCCACCAGATGTGGAGTGTCGGACTCCCTGAGTGAGGTGAACCTCACTGTTATTGTGGGGGACACGGACCGCCTGATGCACATTTAGCTTGTTTTTTTGGGGGGAAGGGGGGATTTTCATTGTTACCAGCTGAAAAAAAAACCCCAGTTGCTGAAAGAATCACCACTTAACCATTCTGAAAAACACAAACTAGTGTTTTGAAGATTAAGCTCTATTCCTTAATGCGACGGCTGTTTTGTTATTTAAAGGAGACTAAATGAGTGGACAGGAGAAGACAGAGTTTTGTGGTAGAATTTCTGGGAGATAGAGAGAGAGAGAGAGAGAGAGAGAGGTGGATAAAATAAAACGTGGAGGTACAGAGAGGAGTCAGAGAGAGAGAGAGAAAGAGATATATGGAGTGAGGTGTGTTGAGGGGTTTTCCTTGGAGCCTCTGGGTTACGCTGGAGCTGTCATTCTGTGCTTTTTTTTCCCCCCCTTTCCCCAGCTCAGCTGGAGCCAAGTCTAAGGGCGATCCTGAGCACAATCCGGTCCACTGTCTGGGTCTGTGTATCAGGTCCTCATTCAGGGAAGGCCACAGTCAATGAAGTCCAATGTCAATTGATTGCTCCCGTCTTTGTGAAGTCCAGGGGCTTTTTCTTTTTTTGGGGGGGGGGGGGCACAGATGTGATAAATGTAATGAGTAGAGAGACGTTACTCGCTCTCTCACACTGAAAGGAACCTCTTTCTCCTCTCTCTCCCTCTCCCTGTCTCTGTCTCTCTCTCTTTCTCACTGCCCTGGCCAAAAGAGAACCCCTCTTCCACCCTCAGCTGGTCGTTCCGACCCGCACTCTCCTGACAGGGGGGAGAATTAATGGAGAGAGCAGGATGAAAGTATAAACAGAGTGTTGTTTGCTCTAGCAGGGCGTTAGGACTGTAATTCTTTGGAGCTCTTCAGAGAGGCGGGAGGGGGGCAGAGAACCGGCGGTGATTAGCTACACCACCGTGTTTGTTATCCTTCTTGTCACCGCAGACTTAAACGCCTTTCACCCTCCGACGGCTGACTGGCCCACATACAGGCTGCCCTGTGGTGCCTGCCCCCAAAATCCCACCCTCATACCCCCCCTCCCCCCTCCTCCCCGCGCCAGACGAGTCCCTCTGAGACAACTGCAGAGACTCCCAGGAGGAGACAGGAGAAAACAGCAGTTGTCTAAGGTGTTGCCTCTCCTATAACCTTCTGCTCTCCTCCTCAAGAACTGTTAGCAGCCAATAGGTTTTCTAGTCACTCCCATTTGCCCACTTACCTGTTTGCTACCTGCTGTCCATTGAGATACCACCAGGTGTTTCCTCTAGTTTCCTCTGGTACATGAATAATTCCATTTATCTAATCCGACGGGAAACGTAAGAGACTGCCATGTTGGCTCCTATAGACGGCATTATCTGAGAGTTGTCCGGAGGATGTGGACTGTATTTTTGGCCATTCTTCATGATTAGATTAGAGTGATGTAAAAGGAAACAGCGTCTAGGGGCCGTGATGTATGTGTACAGGAACATACCACCTCCCTGACTTCAATTAAACTGCCGCCTAAACCTGTGAGGGACACACTGACTTTTTATAATCCCTTAGGTTTACCCTTCCATATTTCAGATCAAAGCCCTCTGCCATTCAACACTCCTAATTTAAGAACATGAAATGGATGGAGGAAATAGCAGGGGATGAAATATGTGAGGGAAAAAGAGTGAAATACCGAGAAATGAGAAATAGCACTTTGTAGTTGGAATTTGCAGATGTTAAATACGTATATGGGTTTAAGATACACATTTAACGGCACAAAAATAAAAAAAAATGACAACAGTGTACGCTTGTGTGGTGTGTGTGTGTATGTGTGTTTTGTTCTGTCTCTCTCTCTCTCTCTCTCTCTCTCCCCCGTTATGTGTGTGTGTGTGTGCGTGTGTGTGTGTGTGTTTTATGTGTCACGGTGTCTGTGTTGTGTGTGAGTGTGTGAATGTGTCAGTGTACGTGTGTGTGTGTCAGTGAGCTGCCCTACAGGAGCGTAAGCAGAAATGAGCGCCTTGGGGAGGATGCGGCTCGGCAGTCAATGGTGAAGAGCACAACCACAAAGGACAGGGATGCCAAACAAATTACTGTGCAATTAGAGAGCAGCCTCCTTCTCTCAGACGCCCTGGAAGGTGAAACTGAAGCCGACCGGCTTTCCCCAGCCACGGCTGCGCTCCCGAAGAGTCAGGCCCAAATCACAATTAATTGTTTGGGCAAGACTGTCTGTCACTGTGCTGAATATGGAATGCAGACATCCACAAGAAAGGCGCTCGCCTATTTACAACCGGAAGCATGGCGCTGGGTCCAGGACTGCCTTTTTAATTACTCTCTCTCTAGTGGCTTCCTTGTATTTTTTTTAACGTGAGAGCATTTGTGGGTGTGTTTGTGTGAGTATGCGCTTATGTGAGTGCGTGCGTGTGTTTTATTTTCATGTTTACTTGACAGTTCGACGTGACACCCAGTGAAATCTGCTTGTCTCCCTGTGTGACAGCGTGTATGCTTGCGTGTGTGTGTGTGTGTGTGTGTGTGTCTGGTCCTGTGTGACACAGAATATATTTATAACAGAAGCCAAACCACTTTGCAGTTGACTATGAAGCCGTTGTCAGGGTCTTTATGTGATGTTGTTGCGATAGTTCATTTTGAGTCGGAAAAACATGCAACAGAACCACTCAGTCACTGTCTGTCATCAGCATCCTGCTTTCCCCTCTTATTCTCCCACTATTCTTTCACCTGTCTCATCCCTGTGTTAACCACCTGACGGTCAAAAAGGTCTTCTCTTCTCTGCCAGGGCCACGTGCTGGTCCAAAATAGCCACTTTACTTTTATTTACAAATCTTGGCACACTTTTACCAGACATAGTCTGCTCTACATTTAGCCGTTTTGTCCATGCTATACCATAGGAAGACTTCTTCAACAGTCCTCTTCTTTGCTCTATTTCCTCTTCTACTTAGTGTTAAGATTGAGCTGAACTCTGTTCATCTCCTCTCTGTCCTACTTAGTGTTAAGATTGAGCTGAACTCTGTTCATCTCCTCTCTATCCTACTTAGTGTTAAGATTGAGCTGAACTCTGTTCATCTCCTCTCTATTCTACTTAGTGTTAAGATTGAGCTGAACTCTGTTCATCTCCTCTCTATCCTACTTAGTGTTAAGATTGAGCTGAACTCTGTTCATCTCCTCTCTATTCTACTTAGTGTTAAGATTGAGCTGAACTCTGTTCATCTCCTCTCTATTCTACTTAGTGTTAAGATTGAGCTGAACTCTATTCATCTCCTCTCTATTCTACTTAGTGTTAAGATTGAGTGAAGATTGGGATTTTCCCAGGGATCATCTGTTTTGTTGCTGTCACAATCAGCTAACCACAAATATGTCAAAATACACACAGACATCATCCAAAAGACATGAGCAAAGTTGAATAGCTGTGGGTTCAGGATAAGGTAAATAGATGTCTCTCTCTCTTTTAAGCTTGCTCTCTCTCTCTCTCTCTCTCTCTCTCTCTCTCTCTCTCTCTCTCTCTTTCTGGAGTAATGTTATCAGACTGTTAGACCAGAGCAGTAAAGACTATACATGCTGATGTAATCTGTTCTCCCCTTTCCCTCTGCACCAGTCACATACCTCTCCTTCTCCCACCAGAGACATGGCTGGAGTCAGCAGCCACAGGTGTGGGCCACAACCTGGGGGAGATGGGGAGGGGGTGTTGTGGGTTCTCCAGAGGGAGATGAGGGGGGACCATCTTCCAAATGAGCCATGACAGTGGGGACTGAGTTTCTTCTCTCTCTCTTTTTTTTTTTTTTCTTTTTTCAGCAGAGGATGGTGGGTTAGTGCAAGTGAGCCGCTGAAACAGGGAGAGAGGGACAAAGAGAACAAAAGACAGACAATATGCGTTTATCTAAATGTGTGCATTATTTGTGGGGACTTCTAAAATCTATGCGCTTCCCTCTCTTATTTTGAATGGGTTTTAATTCCTCTAAATTTCCCTTTTTCCGAGTTGTTTGTTTTTAAGGGAGCATTTCTTTGTTTGGGGGATGTAGGTACACAAGGACACGCCACGTCTCAGACGTAGTTATTAGCGAGGTATTATCTAAAAAAAAAAAAAAAAGTCATGTGATTATTATTATTTAATTGTCCTTAGCGTGTTGAATCCCCGCAGTTTCCACCAACACCGTCCTCGGTTCAAACTCAGTTCAGCGTGTGTGGAGTGCGTCTCTCACAGTGAACTTAGTGTGTTTCACTGGACCGCTAATCCTCCTAAGCCAAGCACAAATCAAAAAAAAAAAAAACAATATGTCGGCCTTCAGCGAATGGAGGCATGAAGCAGCAGAGCAAACAGAGAGAGAGAGAGAGAGACTCTTTAAATAAACAAACCTTTTTGCTTGTTAGCAACCGAGCGAAGGTGCTGCCAGGGGTGCCGGTCGTGGGTGTGGCGGGGAAGAAGATGAGGGATAATGCGTGTGACAGACAGGCGCACGCTGAATGACACCTTGTCCCGAGGACACGGAGTTCGAAAGATGACTCACCTGTTTCGTAGAAACACGCTTTCGCAGTGCGCCGTCATCCTGGGGATATTGACGTTATATAAATGTGTGTCTGTGTATTTAAGGATATAACAGTTTCCCTTCTGTTTTCCTTGAAACGCCAGGGAAAGTACCATCCCTTTACTTTGTGTGTGTGGAAAACAGTATCTCCTGATCTTTTTAGTCACAAATAACTGTGCTTTAGGAAAGAGATGCTGGGATTTTATGGGTGTGAGGATTTTATTATTATTATTATTATTATTATCATTATTATTATTATCATCATTATCATCATCATCATTATTATTGTTATTGTCATTATTATTGTTGTTGTTGTTAATATTGATGTGAATATTAATATTATCACTGATTTTATTTCTTACCGTTTTTATCATTCTTTTTGTCCAGAGATATCAGGAGAGAATGATATTAGAGGAACTCTTTTACGTCCGTGACGCTGATGCTGAGGGTGACGTGTTTGGGAGAGTGAGGGCCAGAGGTTTTAGACAATTGGCTTCAGCTGTGCTCTCACCACAGATCCTAGCACATGTGCACATGCACAAACCCAGCAATCTGCGTAACTCTGTTTACAAACACAGTCCACCGTTTCACTCACAGCCTCCAGATCCTCCTTCATTCTGCTTCTGTCTCCAACAAAGACAGGGAGAGAGAGGAAGAGAGCAGGAGGAAGGCATGAAAGGGGATATGGAGAGTGTACAGAGGGATATATAAAAAGAGTCTGGTATGGCTGTTGAAGAAGCTTAGGTTTTCAGTTTGCAGGCTGAACTCGGTAGCATGTAGGTAATTTATGATGGATATTTTTCTTTATGGTACAATAACATTAGGAGCAGTGGAAACATAGACCACCCATTATAGGTGGAATTTATTTAAGTTCACTAATGTCGGGAGCAGCTGTGTATTACTGATACACACGACAAACATGCCCAGATGTTCGCTCTGTGTGTGTGTGTGTGTGTGTGTGTGTGTGTATTTAAGGAACACGCCCTCATATCAGAAGGCATCTGGATCTACACGGTTTTATGTGGAGGTGTTTCACCATTACCGTCCACTTGAATGGTAATTATGAACTCAAATTATGATGGCGGTTATCCTTTAGGGCTCTGAATGAGTTGGAAAATGAGAACATGCATGAATGCGTATGTGAAAGGGGGTCTTTCCGAGCTAGAATAACACGTTTAAGCATGCGTGGACGCACAGCCATGGCTGCTTGACATGCTGGCCCATTTACAAGGCTAATTAACACAGCCTCAAAAAAAAATGGACGCTTTCCAGACTTTCATAAAGTTAATATATCAAGTAGCCTTGTTTTCTTTCCTCTTATGTCTCTTTCTGAAATTCTGACCATTTGTTAACAATTAGGTGCAAATAATTTGGAATGAGCGAGATCTTTGGAGCATGAAGAGTGTGTATTAAAGGGATGCTTATTTTAAAGGGGCAGCCTTGTAAAAAGAAGTGTCTGCCGCATATTATGTAATGTTGGCCAACGATTCAGTGCACGTGTTGCAAGCACACACACGCGTACATGCACGCGCGCACACACACTTACGCATACACACATGCAAACACACACTTACACACATTTCTAAAACAACAATAACACTTTTGTTTGCGACGCCCTTGGAATGAGCCGTGAAGAATCAGAGGTCTTCATTTCTGTCATTTCCTTAGTTTCGTTCAAATTAAAGGACAGATGTAATAGAGATATTATCATAACAGATGCAAACCAGTTTTGGGTTTTGTAGACCAGAGGAACTGAAGATTTAATTCACCGTGCAGCAGAAACATGTGACCGCTGTGATATGGCTTGTCTGCGATGTTTCGTAATGATGATTATCCTCTGTCACCGCGTTTGCGTTCCCGATCGCCGACAGCTTTGGAACGGATTCTCGCTGCCATGGTGATTTTGATGGGTTTGACAGTTGACAGTTATAATGAAGCACGCTAGGACAATATATCACGCTTTCAAATCAAACCATCCCTAGTCCAGATGTAACAGCTGGTTAACCAATATAGAGTGATAGCCTGAGAAACCTGTAGATCACATCCACACATAAATAGACACGTGGTTTGGCCGACGTTCTCAGAAGGAAACCGACGTTCAGGTCTGTTTGCTTTTAGATTGTAGAGGCGAGGTGTCAGCGGGTACAACCTGTTGTTATTAGACTGGATGGGAAAGTGAGTATCTGTGTGAATGAAGTACAGAAAAGGTAACCCTGCACTTGTGTTGGTTTTGACATTGAACAAGCTCTTAGTAAAGAAAGATGAAGGTCACAGTTGATTACTGCTTGAGAGGAGGAGACTGGATCTGGAGCCTGTGTGTGTGTGTGTGTGTGTGTGCGTGTGTGTGTGTGTGTGCGTGTGTACTTTAACAAGCTTGTCAAACAGCTGCAGCCGTGAAGATGCTCTCTCTCCCTCTCTCTCTCTCTCTCTCGCTCTCTCTCTCTCTCTCTCTCTCTGTCTGTCTGTATCCTGGGGCGAGAGAGAGCTTTAACAGCACAGTGGAGACCAGTCACACAAAGATACTGGTCCTGCTGGGGAGGGAGGGCTCCGCCAAGCTTTGAACTGGACATTCCTGACATTCACGGTCAAACGATCCACTCTGGAATTCAAGCATTCGTCTCCTGGTAACAATCCCCTCCGGAATCCCACCGCTCATCTCCGCACATCGCTGATCCCAAGCCTTTGGCAGGACACACAGAGACAATGTGTGCATTAGTAACCTCACATGCTGTTTCCCATTGTTTACCATTACTCACTTTTACTCAGACTTGGTAAAACCAGCCTTGTGTGTGTGTGTGTGTGTGTGTGTGTGTGTGTGTGTGTGTGTGTGTGTGTATGTGTATGTGTGTGTCCAGTCTCCTGTATTCTGTCTCTGGTGAAATGATAGAATGGCTCCTGTGTTGAAGAGATTTGATCAGATCTAGCTGACAGATCCTATAATGGGGCTGTGTGTGTGTGTGTGTGAGAGAGAGAGAGAGAGAGCTCTTTGAGACTGAGAGAAGGAGACATAGCTTAACTCTACGATAAAGGATCTTGTGATCGCTAAAAACTCTAACTCTACTCCCCATCCTTCATCTCCAGCACAAACCACTACCGCAGTACACCAGCACTCTTATCTTCCTTTTTCAAGGCCTGGGAAAAAAAAAAAGACTGTGAATTGTAGTTCTTTGTGCCTGCCGTGTCATTAAGGGTTGAAATGCTGTGTGATTTGTTCCGCACTGCGGGAGAGGATGAGACATTTTGGGGACTATGAGCACAGAGTCTTTCTTGTTTCCAAGAAGTGTCTTTGATTGAAATATTTCCTGACATTTTTTCCCCCTTCCTCCTTGTTCCCTCTATTTTTTTTTTTTTTGAAGCGCTGTGTGGTTTTCAGTGTATCTCTGGCACAGTCTGACCTTTGGACAGTTGAAGCGCTCGTGACCAAAAACAAAAATTAGTGTCCTGCCAAAGAAACACGCGTGACCCCCCGCTCGCCCTGCGGATCAGAGTTGAGTATTTTGACAGTGATGAAATCTTGGTGTTTTATGAAGTGCAGGTTAATCTTTACTCCCCCTCCATCTTTTAGGTTAGACATAGGATGTGTGTCTGTGGCCACTGGTTTAGAATGAGCTGCCGTGGGTTGGGAGATCAACAGAAACTGTAGAGCATGATTAGACATGTATCAGGAGCTTATCTAGAAACTTTAAAAGTTTGAATTGATTTACTCATCTGTTTGAGAGGGAAATGATTACAAATCCAGGTAGTTCTGAATCAAGGCTACTGAAGTTTGTATATTGTGATATTGGCCTGTTTATTACACAGAGGGATTATCAGAGTTTTAGTGTGAGAGACGCCTTGTCATTGACAGTGGTTCTACTGAAATGTAAAATCTGTCTGAGAGGGCCTGGATTTTAATGGGGAAAGTAACCCATTTTCCTATGATATCTGCATGTTATGACACTCACCTGGTCATTTCGTGAAAAACACTCGGTTTCCGTTGTGGTCTAAACTGCCAGCGTTTATCACACTGTTAACAGCGACTGATACACACATGTTGAATTCTCAAATAAATTTTTTTTTTTTTTTTGTACGTACAGCAAAGACTTATTTCTAAACAGTGTTCAGGTCTTCTACATGCTGCGTAATCTGGTTAATAATCTTCGCATTCATTCTCACAAAACAGCACTTAAAACTGTCGGCGCTTAAAACAGGAGGTTAAGCTATTTTGGCTCGGTCAGCCTTCAGAAATCGTACACTAATGTACTTAGTGGATTTCAAAATATAAACAGCGGTAAGGTTGGTAAATATTGGGCTTCTGAAATACCATATCAAAAAAAAAAAAAAAAAATCACATTAAGGATTTCATTAAATCCTTGATGCTAAAGGAAGTAAGGAAGTAAACATTATAATGAGTACACATGCCAAAAAGGGTGAAGTCCCTGTTTAAGATGCAGCCCATGGGAGAGGGAGCGAGAGAGAGGAGAGTTCGGACAGAGGAGCATTTACAGGAGCAGGTAGGGGAGGTGCTGAGGGAGGAGGAGGTGGGATGGAGAGGTGGTCCAGGCTAAGACCCAGCTCTAAGGTAGAGAAAAACCCAAACCTTGAGACGTTGTAAGTGCGTAAGCAGAAAGCTCCCTTTCCTCTCCAGTCTCTCTGAGCCGAAGGGAGAACGCAGTGTGAAAATGCAGCCTGTCCTTTATTACGACTGAGTCACCTGCAAGAATCCAGAGCTGAAGAGAACTTTCCTTACCAAAAAAAAAAAAAAAAAAACGTTTCTTCTGAGGTAGAAATTGCAGTTTAATGTTTTAAATGGATCTCAGGGGGTTTAACTCAACAATGAGCACCTGTTTGAGGTTTGGAGACCGAAATAGATTCTTGACTCAATCCAAAAAAAAAAAAAAAAAAAAATCTGAGAGTGTTTTTGCAAATATCGAGCGTATATATTTTAGTCTTTGAGTCGGCGGTTTGATTTCTGTGAAAATGGTGGGTTGTTGGTGCTGAAGCTCTTGTTTTGCCGGAGGGTAAAGCAGTGGTGAACTATAACAGTGTTAAAACAATTCAGATGGAATCCTCCGGCATTTTCATACAGCCTGTTCTGCCGCAACAGAGACAGCCTACAGCCGGCCAGAGAAAAAGAGACCACAGCTTCCCCTGCATAAAAGGGCTGCAAGCGAGAAAACGTGTTCCCGGCTCTTTTGTGTGTGTGTGTGTGTGTGTGTATGTATGTGTGTCTGTGTTCATGTGTGTGTGTGTGTGCTGCTTTTATTATGCTTTTGCAATACATTTTTTATTTTTGCCCATGTGCACTCAGACTATGTTTATGTATAAAGTGAAATGTGTGTATGCGTATTCATATGTTTCGTATCAAAGTGTGTGTGTGTGTGTGTGTGTGTGTGTGTGTGTGTATGTGTGTGTGCCAGGCCTACCATTCTAATTGCCCGTCTTAGATGTGGTACAGCTGTATGTGGGCAGAGTGCAGACTATGCAGGCAGTGTGAGTCGATGACTGAAAGAGAGACAGTTCTAAAGCGTACGCACGTGTGTGTGTGTGTGTGTGTGCGCGTGCGTGTGTGTGTGTGTGCATGTGTGTGGACGCCTAGAGGAGAGACGTTTTGTACCAGGGCGTAGACAAGCACAGAAAAAATATCCTTGCTGACCACCGGAATGATCCCACTCGTGCCACACCCTCTGAGGCCAAGAGCTCCCCAGCGTTACCAATCAGCCATCTCTCTCTCTCTCTCTCTCTCTCTCTCTCTCTCTCTCTCTCTCTCTCTCTTTCTCTCTGTCCAGTTACTAAATTCCATGAGGCTTCTATTCCTTTGTGGCACAGTCTCTCGCTGTGTGAAGACTGATGTCACAGGCTGCTACAGAGAACAAAAACAACGTCATTAGTAGAGGAGTCACACCCAGCAACACTTTTACTTTCTTTGTTTTGAGTGGTTTAGTCGCCTGTGTGTGTGTGTGTGTGTGTGTGTGTGTGTGTGTGTGTGTGTGTGTGTGTGTGTGTGTGTGTGTGTGTTGTGAAAATGTTTGGGAACAGGTCATTTATACAGAAATGTTTGAGGGCTCCGCGTGTTGGTGGAGCTGTCACCGGATGACACAAACATATCGACTGTGCCTACCAGTGCATTCCAAGCCCTGAAATAGTATTAAATCAACCAAATAAATAAAGTGAAGCTTCACCACAACTACGACTCACTCAGACATTTCTCTCTCTCTCTCTTTTTCTCTGTCTGTCTCTCTCTCTCTCTCTCTCTCTCTCTCCCTCTCTCCCCCCGTGGGGTCACACACACAAACACACAAATCATTTTGGCTTTGGCTTTGGCTCAGACTCCGCTCATGTCTGATAATCTGGGGAAAATGGTCGCTTGGCGTCAGCTTCAGGGACATGATCAACGCGTTCTGTCAGACTGATTAACCAATAAAATGAAGAGAATTTCTCTCTAAAGAGTATAAAAGACAACACCCTGTCACCTAGAAAAAAGTCTCACCCCTTTTCAGGTTTTGTCCCTGACTGTCCGGAGGTTTTATTCTCTGAACGAGACACCACGCGCTGATGGAATGGTCCTGTAAGTTTTGACTGGATGCTGTTGAATGTATAGAGGCATTTATATTTTTCGGTCAGGTAAATTAAGGAATACTGTACTAATGGAAGACAAGGAAATGACAGATTAAATATAGAGGTAAAGAGAATAAGACTGTTCTAGAACTCATGTGGTTAAGAAATGATTAAAGTGGGGCTGGGCAAATCTGGCAGGGACAGCTATATAAAATAAATAAATAAAAAGAAGAAAAACTAGCTCAATAGCTTGTTTAGCGGAAGGATATTATCCGCCTCTTTATATGATCCCAGTGCTTATTCCGGCCAATTTTCTTCCCGTTTCATTCACCTGCTTACGTCTTCAGAGTACAGCTACTCCTTTTTTTTTTTTCCCTCTCGCTCTCTTTCTCAAACACAAATCCTTTTTTTCCCCCTCCCTATTGACCTTTTGAAGGAAATCTTGGAAAGTCGGAGAGGCATTCATTATTTCTGAATGGTGTGTTTCTTGTCTCTCCTCATGAAAATGCTTTGCTCTTTTAAAGGTGTGCCACTGGTGTTCAGCTGCCATGAAGTTGTGATGTGAAGGCACAGTGTCCCAGACATTGAGCTAGGCCTTGCCTTGCTTAAGACTTAAGGCGGTTTCTGGCTTTGGGTTTTGGCACTTGGTCTTGTTGTAGCTGCTAGCCAGATATGTATGTGGCCACTTCTCCTCTCTTACATCACCCCCCCCCCCCCCCCCCCACACACACACACACACACACACACACACACACACACACACCCCTCATCCCCATCACTAGGTCTTCCAAACATGGCAGCAGAGAGATGAATGGCTTCTGTTTAGTCTGGTGAAAGTGGAGGGGGCGTGAGTTTTGGTGGGGGTCCACGAGGAGACAAAGGCAGGAGTGTGTGATGTTATCTTTGGGCATCTGACACCCCCCCCCCCCCCCAACTTCACGAGGAACCTAACCACACTACTGAAGTTGTCTCTATACGTTTGTTCTACCCCCTTCAAACCCCCCCTGTCACACCAACTGTGGACTGATCAACTGTTTTATTGACAGGACCTGTAGAGCCCATAGAGACGTCACATGGTCACTGGGAGCTGACACAGAGACCTGTGTGACAGAACACGTTCGTTTAGCAGACCCAGATAGTCCTCTGCCTCGTCCATCTCCCGCCACGGGCTTTTTGAGTGTTGTCGACTTTGCCAAGACATGAGCAGAGAAGTGGGAATGGGTTACGGCCTCATAAATCCAAACCACAAATCTTTCTCTCTTTATTTTGTTGTTTTCTGTCCCTGTTTCCTCCCTCCTTCCCTCCCTCCCTCCCTCTTTTCTCTCAGCTTGGATGTAATTTGCTTGATCTTCCACTCGTTTACAGGAAGGGTTTACTGGCTTAGACTCTGTGACTTGCTGGGATTAGGGTTGGTGTTTACTCAGCCGTGTTTGCCCTGGCCCTCTCCAGACCCTGTAACCCGTTGCAGTTGATGAGTGTGTTGCCCGAGGGCACTTTTCCACGGCGCAGGTGTACGCTTGGCTCCCACAGAGCTCAGGAGAGACCACCGCGGCCACCTCAGCCGGCAGACTTTAAAGTCTCTGCACCGATGGGAGCGTTTAGCCTAGATGGCTGGTTTCTGATAACGTCTTATCCTTTATTGTTACGAGGCTCTGAGAAAACCAGGGGAGCTCGCTTTCACACGATGCTACAACTGAGTAAACTAAATATCATTCCCAAGCTGTTGTTGTTTTACATCTACACGTACATTTGTTTGTTTAGAGGACGCTTTTATTCCAAGCGACTTCCAGGACAGGCAGAATACAAACCAAGCATGTAGCCATTAAGGAGCTGTCTGTTGCATAAGTGCCACCAATTCAGTTCAGTATCAGACAAGAGTGCATGAGTGTTGAAGGAAAACGAGAGTGTTGTTGTTGTTGTTGTTGTTGTTGTACCCTTACACAATGCCCGTGTTGCCTTTCATTGTGAGTGAGGCTACACACATCACAGAGTCTTGGATCTGGTGATCTGCAGCGGCGATGTTTATAAAACATTGCTGAAAGGGATGAAGCCTCCCGCATAGAGTCAGGACTGACAGAGAATGCAGGTGTTTTGTGTGTAGCCTGTCTATTTTGACTATAGCCCTTTGGAGAATCAGCGAGATCCGCTCTCCACTATTAGAAAGCAAGCCAGCCAGAAAATCTGTGCTTTGAGAAGTGGAGATGGACACTATCCTGACTGAATGCTATCTTCATGTTTACAGTTCTGCTCCCCCCCCTGCCCCTGCCTCTCACTGTGTCGCTAGACCAGAGTTCACTGTGATTTAGTCTTGATCTATAAATCAAAACACACACACACAAACTGATATACTGTTCTCCATCGTGGAACTGTTGTTCTGAGATATGACATTGGCGGATGATGACAAAGTCTTTAATAGTTTTGTCATCAGATTTTTCCCTAGAGGGGATGTTTAGAGCTGTTTAGTCTGTGTGGCCGTGTGGTGTTTGGCATTTTCTCCGTTTCAAAGGGTTTTTAGAGCATCTCTGATGTGGCCTAGCCAACTTGTTTAGTGCCAGGGGAGAGGGTTTCCTCTATATTCAAGCATAGTATTATGGACTTGTGAATGGTGCACCCACTGGAGGCAATGCCATTCCAGTCAAACTCTGCAGAGGTGCGTCTTACATCTGGAATTCACGGTTCAAATCCCAGCTCTGACACACTCGCCAGCTGTAACTGGGGGTCTACAGAAACATAACTGGCTGTGTGCCGTGGGTGGGTGTGTCCGCCACGATCTCTCTTTCTCTTTCTCATTCTCACACACACACGCACACACATGCACACTCTCACACAGTTTGTGTACACTCCCATGTGCACAGTAACAGTTGCTATGCTGTATGACCTGGATTAGTATTGGGCCTATTTGACAGCTTTGAATGACTGTGGATGCATATTCCCACAGCTCGCTCTCTCTCTTCCACACACATACTCACTCAGACAATAAGATTCATATATTATGTTAGCTGACATGTCCACTCAAAAATATGAGAGACACACATGCAAGAAGGCAACAGTAAATCTGCTGAATCTGCTATATATATATATATATATATATATACACACACGCACAAATACACACACACACACACACACATACATACATATTTATATATATATATATACACACACATATACAAAAGAAGAACACAATGTCCAGACACATATGTACCGCACAGCGGTCACACGTTCCGGCATCTTCCACCAGTTCACACGCTATCCCATGCACAGTTACTTTCCCACATAGAGTATAAAAACATTCATTGTAACACAGCATCAATAAACTTCTGTGAGTCTCCAATTCAAAGCCATGTTGGCACACTGTTTGTATATGTATGTATGTATGTGTGTATGAATGGGTGTGAGAAAGACTGAAGGAGAATGGGAGTCCTTTAGTCAGCACAGTGCTCCTGCACATCAGCCTAGTCCTGCCCTTAAATGCGTGATTGTAAAAGATCTGAAGCCTCGGCGGCGGTTGACTGATTGGACTGATTTCTACTCCATGTGTCAGAAATGGAAACTAAGAGCCAGTAGCTCAGCATTATAAGCGGCTGCTCCATTTTTATACCCAATCTTTACTAGTGCTTTTAGTCTGTTCACACGGGGCCTCTCGTGTTCTCTCTGTTGCGTGCGGCTTTTTTTTTTTTTTTTTCTTTCTCAAGTCTCGTTTTCCTTTATTTGACTCTGTTTTTCTTTGCGGCTGCATGGTATTGTGGCATCGGGTCGGGTTGCCCCACCAAAAGAGAGCTCGCCATTGGACGGTTTTGTACCATCTGACCGCTCTCGACGCGCGGCGATACCTGAATTAAACCGCCAGACTGCTTCGGCCGTCTTGCAGAGACGCTCCTAAACCACCATCACGACATCTTGTGATCCCCTTAAAAAAAAAAAACAGTAAGTTTTGAAACAGCTCCTTCAGTACAGGAGTGCAGCACTCAAGACGTCATCCATTCAAATGCAGATGAGTGGTGGTGATTGTCCGGACGCCACGGCGCTGTTGTCACCTTATCAATGGGCTGATCAGCTGTGGAGGGAGATGAGACCGGGGGTTGGGGACGGCTCCTTTTGTCATGCGCCAGGTGCCGTTGTCAGTCAGCGTCAGTCCCAGCAGACAGCATGAGGCCGGCTCTCTGTCTCGGCCAGGATCAGCGATCATACTCACTGAGCATGCTCAGCTCCCAGACCTCAGATGACAGACAGAACTAACCCTTCATCACCAACCCCCCCCCCCCCCCCCCCTCGTCCCTCCAGAGTGCAGCTGAGCTCAACAGTGACAAGCCCCTGCTAACCTCTGTGGTGTGAGACAGTGTGCTAACCTTCACACCCCCCAAAAAGTGACCCAGTAACCCTCAGGGCAAGCAGGGCCAATCCCTTACACCTGCCCGTTTGGTGCCTCTGGACCAAGGGTGGGTTCTCTCCTTCGGTGCCCCTTTGCAGACGGGTCATGTTGGGAATTAAACTTTAGAGGGGGATCCCACTTAAAGGAGCATCCAGAAGGGAGAGTTTCATGCAGCAGAACTTGGAGCTATTTCCCCCAAGAGCCTGGTAGTAGTCACGTGTTTAATTAGACTACCACTTCTGCGGTCGTCTTATATTACAGGCTCCAGAGACAGGGACAACTGCGTCGAGTCAGGCCTCGCGTCGGCCAAGTGAGCGTAATGAGTTCACGTGCATGTGTGCGTGTTTATGTTTGTATATGTGTTTGTACTTTTGTACACTTATGTATTTAGGGTCACCAAAGGCATTAAGAGACAATGTTTGGCTCCTTGTGGAATGCGTTAATACAACTATGCAAGAATGTCAACACTGGGCTTCAATGTTATCTTTGACCTCTGAATTTAGCCAGCATATTTCACCTGATATGAAGGAATGAGAGTGGATTTACATGCCTTTCACATACCGGCCACTATCAAACAAAAGTCACTTGACGTTTGATAACAAGAAGTATTTTCCCTTGAGAGATTTTTTCCTGAAATGTATATCAGCATCTATGAATCTATTAATAGCCTTTTGGGCCATCATCCTTTTGACATTGAATGGTGTGGATGTATGTGACTGTCTGAGCCCACTCTGATATTTGTTTTCATTTTGTTTCTTTTTTGCAGATTCATCCAAAGAACCATCAAAGAAAGAGAAAGACTCAGGGAAGGAATCTACTAAGGAAAGCAAGACAGACTCTGCGAAAGAGCCTGCTAAGGAATCAGTAAAGGAACCAAAGAAGGACTCAACAAAAGACAAGGAGTCTTCAAAGGAGCCAAAAGAATCGAAGAAGGATTCGGTGAAAGAGTCTTCAAAGGAGTCAAAAGAATCAAAGAAGGATTCGGTTAAAGAGTCTTCAAAGGAGTCAAAAGAGTCAAAGAAGGATTCGGTTAAAGAGTCTTCAAAGGAGTCAAAAGAATCAAAGAAGGATTCGGTAAAAGAGTCTTCAAAGGAGTCCAAGAAAGAGTCCTCTAAGGATAAGGACTCAACAAAGGAATCAGGAAAAGAGTCTGCAAAGGACCCTGGGAAGGACAAGGTGAAGGTGGCAAGGAAGACATCAGTAAAAGTCAAAGAGAAGAAAAAAGAGCCAGAGGCAGGAGATGGCTGAGAAGACCATGCAGCAAGCATACTCTCTCTCTCACACACACACATACACACACACACACACACACACACACACATCCACACACACACACACGCACACACACACACATCCACACACACACACACATTCACACACACACACACATTCACACACACACGCGCGCACACACACACATGCACACTCCCAGGTATATTCACATATAAAGACACTTAAATACCATAGCTTTGGATCCCTCCTATTCTTTCCCTTTCATTACCTGGTCAGCTCTGGTCTGTGAATGAATGCATTTGAATATGATGTGTGAAATTTAATACACCATCTCACACTGAGGTCCAGATATTACAGCATTGTGAGTTAGCGTCTCAACAGCAGTAAAATAAATCAATCAATCAAAAGACCCCATGTTGCATCATGGCGCTTCCCCTCTGCGAGGGAAACTCTTATAACCAGGAGCCTGCTCTCTGAGGGGCTTAAATTTAGACGTAATCGTCTTGGATGGAAACCCGCCGTCTGTCTGTCCATAATCCCTCTGTGCTAACCAAGCCGCCCACACAGGGGCACTGTAACGTGCGCCCCACCCGCTCACCCCCTCGCGGGCACCACGCCCCGCTACGCCACCTCACCCCCAAAGCTAAGAATAAATCCTGCGTCTGCCGCATTCACTTCTTCTCCTTCTTCCATTCATTCATCCATCCGTCCGTCCGTCCAGCTCGGGTCCGACGAGGCCACGTTCCCCAGCCCAGCGCAGCACTCAGTCTCTTTTCTCTCCTGCCCATGCTCCCACTTCACTGAACTTCTCATTAAGTACACACACACACACACACACGCACACACACACACACACGCAACTATGACTTAGAAACACTGACACACATAAACTATTATCTATTCAGACGGGGACTGGAGAAGCTGCATGGGGAGGACCTGTACATTCCTGAATGGGAAGGACCTGTTAGTGCATAAATTGGTGGGACCTGTAAGTTCACGAATGGGTAGGACCTGTAAGTTCATGAATGGGTAGGACCTGTAAGTTCATGAATGCTGTTTTAGTCAGAGAAGTGATGCACCAGACAGATCTGTGATGATGACTGCGCAGACTGGATTTTCATGTTCGTTCATTTCTCTCTCTCTCTCTCTCTCTCTCTCTCTCTTTCTCTCTTTCTGTCACACACACACAAACACGCAGACACACACTCTGTCTCTTTCTGTATGTGTGTGAGTGTATGCATCTTTTCAAATATAACCTGAGACTGCGTGTTCAGTCGAGGCATTGATTAGTTGGTTTAGATTTTATAATGTTCCAGGTGATGAGCTAGATCTGGCTCCTACTGTTTTTATAGGGGAAAAAAAGAAGTTATTGCAAGTGGTAGTGAGAGATAGCATTGTGAATTTATAAACCTCTCTTTCTCTTTCTCTTTCTCTTTCTCTCTCTCTCTCTCTCTCTCTCTCTCGCTCTCGCTCTCTCGCTCTCTGTCTGTCTGTCTATATTTTTTAGTAAGAAAAGTTTCTGATATTGTGTTTGCTGATGGTCAGAGTGTTTCAGTGACAGATTTTGTTGTGTATGTGTATTTTACAGGGAGATCAAATAAACTGAAAGGGATACATGAACAGCTGACAGTGCATTGTTCTTTGAGGCTCTCCATTTGTTTGTATAATAAAATCCCATCCTCAGGTTAATTTGCTGCATTATGTCGGCTTTGAGGTTTGTTTAGTTTTTTTTACTATTATTATTACTGTAATTTCTAAGAGGTAAATCAGCCATTTGTTTCATAATTGATTTTGTTAACATAATATGAACTGTTTAAAAAAAAAAATTTCTTTTGTTTCTCTGAACATCGCTGACCTGTATAAAAAAAAAAAAAAAGGAAGAAAGAAAGACAGAAATGTAGGAGCTCTGTAGAGAAGTGTCCCGGTGCCACGTTTTCATAGAACCAATAAAAAAATAAATAAAATCCCCTTGACTGCATTTCTTGAGAGTAATGCTTGACTTCTCTTTATGAGCATTCATCTATAATATACTACATCTGACATGTTGACATAGTTCACTCTTCAGTAAACAATACGTTCATTCATGGTTTTCCCTACAGTTGATTCACATGCAGTATGCAGTTGTTTACAAATCATTAAAGCAATCGTGAATGTTCAGGACCAGACACTTGTGTGTGTGTGTGTGTGTGTGTGTGTGTGTGTGTGTGTGTGTGTGATGAGGAAGAACAGCAGTATGCAGTAACTCTGCATTCTAGTGGGATCATTCTCTCTGTATCCCTCTACTGAAAGGAAAAGCACTGTGAGATTCCTCATTGTCTCATTTCAAATCTCTTGTTCATCTTGTTCCATAAAGCACAAAGGAGGCATATTAACTTTGCTCACTGATGCACACTTAAACCCAGTACTGTCTGATTAACTTAATCTCACATTCTAATCGCTCAGCCAACTTCTACAAGATGAATAAACTTAGAGGACGATGAAATAACCATAGATTGTTGTCTTTTTTTCAAAGCTGTCTTTCTCTGGCACAGCTGAGGTTAGATAGAAACTGCAGCCAGACTCTTCGACACCATTGCTTTGTCAAAGGTCAGGCTCCTTTTAAGTGGCAGTGCCCTTGGACCACAGAGAGGCTACGTGATGCAGTTGTGTGGGTCTGTTCAGGGCTGGGGTCTTTCTGCAGTCATGACATGACAGCTGTCTGAGGAGACCTGGAGTCTGGCAGCTGACACTCAAAGCAAATCCATTTAATTTCCACACAACACCTTGACGACTCTCGTATATTCCCAGCTCAAAGTAAAAGAGAAAATAACCCTTTAATGTCAATATCAGGCTCAATCTATGCCCTCGCCATCTTCGACTGTGTGTACGTTGGCTGGAATGTGTGTGTGTTGGGGGGGGGGGGGGGGGGGGGGTCCTCTTAAGTGCATAAATGAACAGCGTAAATATCCAGTCTTGGCATCGTTTCGCGTCCTGGTAAATTCCAAAGATCTCGTCAGGTATGCCTAACAAGAGTGCTCTTTGGCGCCATCTAGTGACTAATATTACTTAAATTAAGAATTCGAGGGCACAACGCTTAAAATTGCCACGAAAAGTACTATAACCACTGTCATGGAGAAATAATGGTACTGGTACGCAATTGAAGAGAAGAAAACACTTCCTTGCGTTTCTACTTCAGTGTAATTGAAGGTCTGTGCTCGTCAGTACTCCTTTAATCACATCCTTTATATCTCCATTTGTGGTGGATTAATCATAAAGATGTATTAGGAACAGTAGGTTGTGGTTAAACGTAAATGTAAAACTGAGGTTATAACAAACGCGAAAGATGTTTGTATATTCAAAAGCCTCTACAACATAGTAAGTAGCCTATGTTATTCACAATGATTTGTTTGATAACGTCATTCACTGCCACATCTGACACGTTTAGTTACATTTATTAAAGCAATGTCATGATGCAGAATCAGCTGTCGGAAAAAGAGGACCTCTTGTGTGGCAATAACATCACTACTCAAAGCGCGATATTTGCAGGGAAGCTTCGGTGTACAGAACTTCTAATGACGCATAGGCTACTTTCGAAATGTGTCATACGTGGTCAGCTCAGATTATGGGTGCTCCTAGTTTTGCCGTTCGTCGTTACACCGTTAAGTAAATAGCACAATTTTTGTGAACACAGGTGAATTGCCTGTTTGGTGTCCAGTCTCCGTCAGCGGTTGAACGAGGTGTAATGGCATTAAATAGGTGTGGATTGTTCTAATACTACGAGCAAGCTGCGGACAGCTGGAGGCTGCGGGCAACGTTGCACGCCAGATCATTCGGATTATTAAACCCCCGGCAACGATTTAAATATTGAGGGGCCGATCTCTCCGATTAGGGAGGAGGTTCCTTCGCCGCGGGAATGTTTAACTGGAGCCGCCGAGTTTCTATTGCTCTGGCATCGCTTCTTGTCTCAGTGCGAAAGCCAGACGTTCTGAGTCGCGCTGATTTGCTACTCTTGCAGACTAGAAGTGAGGGAGTATATCTGGTGCAAGCAGACGTCCTCGCTCCTCTTTTTTTTCGTGAACACCATCACACAGCATCTCCTTGAAGTGGACACTCCGCTCTAACGGCACTTATCCATCCAGACTTCAGAATATCCCGTCTCTCCAATCAGAGTCACCCAGAGATTTTTTGGATGGCATCATAAAGCCACAGAATTGATTTAGTCGACCTCTCTTTTATTAATCTATTTTCCGGATATTCAGCTTCTGTGATTTTTTTTTCACTGAAGGATATTCTAAGTGAACAGTAACTGACGAGGATTGCATCGGCGTGTTGATTTATAGACATCAGTGACCTACAGGACGCGGCATGTGGACTGTCGCCTTCCTATCCGCTTGGCATTGTCATTGTAATGTTCATTTGCCCGGTCAATTGTCGGATGCTCGGAGACACACGACATCGTTTTGCATTTTGTGAGGGTTATGGGATGAAATTAAAAGAACTTTGGAACGGAACTTTAGATGAAATAAATCCTTGCAGCGTCCTCTTTTTCGTTGAAACTTTCACGTTGGATTTTCCGGCGACCTGTTTTCTCTGAGTTTGAATGAGAACGAGTATTTTTTATATTTAATATATTTATTCATTAATTTATTTTTTCGCGAGGAACAAATTTAGGATGGTGGTGTGTTACAGGCTGGCATCGGCTATGAAACTTTCCACAAAAATCTCCCACAACCTTCTCTTCTGGTTTTTGTTTTTCCATATGCCGCAGCTAATTTCTCCTTTAATTACAGGTAAGTTTATAAATCTGTAAATATCAAAATACAGCACAATCATTTCAAATAGATGTGGAAATGTTGGCACCTCCACAGTCTCTTACTGCTGGAAGTTCATGCCGCATCTGTCTATTAGTCTGATATTTTTTACAAGTCTGTTTCCCTCTCTGCCCGCGGGCCAAATGAAACCGAGCTCGTTCAGCTGCGACATTTACAATTAAGCCGCTGCTTTGCTACCGACCGTTTCCATTCCTAAATCTCTCGCTAACGCACGACCTCCGTTTTTACGTTGTTTAGAAACGTTGAAAAAAACTCTCTCGCTGAGTTCAGCGCCTTATCAGTGCATCACGCTACTGTCAACATGTAAGAAAGTTCTCGATATCCATATCAGCTAAATACCATTACAATTAATCCCACCGGATCACTTTTCTTGAACGCGTTGCTGCCTGGTATTCGAAATATGCGGAATATCATCTGTCTGTTGTCTCCCCCGCGGGGCCCTGAAGATGTTCTCTGGTGCGTCGAGTTTTCCCTGAGCTAAAGAGAAGAAATTTGGCTTTAATTTTGGAGAAAAAATACTTCCTGGTGCAGAGCTTGTGCAGAACAGGTGTAGGTGTGTGCTAAACGGCATTTACTCTGATCTCTGGTTTAATAGAAAGTCAACCTTGGTCGGAGGTGAGAGTTCGCTCGCGACTTCAGTAATTTAAAGCTGTGCTACTCTAATTAAACGCGAAAGCTGTAAATTTTTACAGTCCCACAGGCTGCGGGGGTTGTCTGCACCGTGATAAATGATGGAGTTATTTACTAAACCAAATGCTGATTTTTTTTTAGACTTTTAATTCAATTTAACAACCAACACCCGTTTAAGAGAATTTTAAGGAACAGCTAGTCGAGTGTACTAAAATCTATCCCCTAAACAAAAAATCTGTGGAACAGAGATTGGAGAGAAAAAACACAGCGATACGTTTTAGATCGACGAGACAAGTAACCCATTAACACGGACGGTGACTGTATGCCCGTCTGCTCCTACAAGGTTAAACGTTTTGTGTTCTATTCCCTCGCATTTTTTTTTTATTAAAACGGTGTCTCTTGCATGCACTCAACAGGTACTGAAGCCAGCTGCGAGAACGAAGGAGAAGTGTTGCATATCCCCAATATCACCGACAACCCCTGCATCTCCTGCGTGTGTCGGGTGAGAAGGCAATGGTTTTGGTATCACACAGAATTTACACTGACCAGCGAGGGTGACACTAAGTAGCGTTAAATGCCCATTTCCTCTTGACAGTGACAGATGCCGTGCTGTGTTTTGGGAGACATCGCAGACTAGGGGAAATATCCAGCGCAGACATTACACCATTTTCTTGGACGTTCTATTATTATAAAGAAATACGAGGGCCATTTGTCATTTTACGGTTTTATTCTACGTTACGATAATCTATTATGTCACGGAATATTTATAACACTGAATTAAGAAATAGCTAATTCTTTCCACGTCGCCCACAATAGTTTTTCCAAAACAGACCTATTACAGTAATCCAGTCATCTCCTACGTTAAACCTTGATCTTTAGAACTAGAGAAATATTTTTAAAGGGTCAAACTGTTAGGTTTTTCAGTTGTTTTTTTTTTTTTCCATTTGAAGAGCTGAAAGGATGTTTCCAGTGGCATTATGTAAAAGCTTTAAAATCAACCTCCAGATCTGACAGTGACAGCGTATGGACTTCCTCCTATTGTGTGTGATGTGTAAGTGGGGGTTCTCGCTGCTCTGCCATCTCCAGAGGTTTGATCGGCCCTTTGATATGTGTCTCCTCTAGGCATGTCTTTATCAGACCCTCATCCCCCTGGCACCGATGAATGCTATCAGTCATCACGGGGTCACGGCTTGCCTTTAATCTCACTCTGCCTGCCATGTCACATGGCCCACTGGGGAGGTTGAAGTTGAAAGACAGTGGTGTCGCCACGCTGTCGTGGCCAAGGCAAGCAGCCAGGCCATGCATGAGCTGGAGCGTCACTCACAGTTACCGCTAAGTACCTGCTAATGGCCATTCACCCAGGGAAACTGAGAAACACACAGAGGTTCCATTTTGCTCTGCTGCCTCTGACGCAGGGATCTCTAGGCCTGTTGAGCCTGACGCTGACAGCGGTGAATGTGTTCTCTCTGCAGTGCTATCTTCTGCTCGTCCACTGAATGCTGTCCTCCCTCCCTCCCTCCCTCCCTCCCTCTGCACGTATTCACTAACATTAGCAGTGATTGATGAGTTCAGGCAGTTGCCCAGTGATCTGCAAACATTTGGGAATGTTATGTCGGCATTTCTGTCCGTAACTGTGAAAACCAAACCAGAAACATTACGATGGCTGTGGTCTGGTAAACCACATTTTCTTGAAAAATCTGATACACAAAAATCCTGTACGCTCATCCGTATTCCCTGCTCTCTGTGACGAATCCTCATGGCTCTGTGTGCCAATGAGTAATACTACATATTGTATGGAAATAACTTTGCATAGTTCGTCTGAAAAAGCTTTTTGGGCAAGTGTTGACCCTCTTAGGTCACTCTGCAGACAGAAGGCTCTAGAAAGTGTAGGATTAGATGTTCAAGCACTCTGGTCGGGTTCACACACTTTGTCCTCTCTCAGGATTATGCTGACTGAGACACGGGCATACAGAACTGGCCTATGCCTCGGGGTCGTGACCTGTTTGTTTTGGAGGGAGGTGAGGAGTCGGCGGGCAAAAACCTCAGAATAAAGCTGGTCTTGACAGGAGTGTTCCTCTTTAAAAGCTTTTGCGCTTCCCATCTCGACTCGATAACCAAATATCAAGAAACTTGTATGCTTGTTCTGGCTTGTCAACTGTGAGACCTTCCGATGCAGCCACGCCTGTCTGATATGGGAGAGAGAGAGAGAAACAGAAAATTAATTAAGAGGAAAAAGAGAGGTAAATTTGCGGCTCAAATGCTTTTACTAGGGTATATTTACATTTATTCCTGTGCACTTTAAAATATGTCCAAACATCTAAAGATGAATGATGAGGAGTAGGAGTTCCACAAAAGTATTGGGGAATGCTGTCAAGCTTCTACAAGTTTCTGACTTGGACTGAGGTATTAAGCTCCTGTGACCCCTGGACCCTTCTCAGAGGGGCTGAGCCACTTCACATCATTTAAAGCTAATGGTTCAGCGGTGTATTGGGGGGAAAAATAGCGGTGCTGAGATATGGCTAACGTCAGTGACTCAACAAGTTTTCACTCTCGCTCTTTAACTCGATAACACTGCGCCTTAAATCTTTCACACAAGAAGACCACAGCTTCTACTGCCTGTGTGAAACGCTGCCTATTTGAACTCATTCGGTGTTTCTGATGGTCATTTAGATTGAGTTTGACATGGAAAGTTCACACGTGCCAGAAGAGCAAATGTCCTATGAGGAATATCAAAGTAAAACCTGGGGAATGTGTTTTATTGGGTGTATGAAGCATGCGTGAGTAATACAAGCCTGAGGCTTGATGGAGGCTCTGCTCACCCTAAAGAAGGCCAAAAAAGGTCAAGGGGGAAAAAAAAATATAATAAGGCAAAACCTCCAGAGTCAAACAGTGTGTGTTTCGTTGGATTAGTGATTTTGCAGCATTATGTTAACGGGTTACTTGAGCTTGGTAGAGTGAACAGGGGACGTTGTATTGTTGTGTCACACAGATAATGTGTGAGTATTATGTTTCTGTAGTAGTCTCTCCCATTTCTCTGTATCAGTCTCCACCTATTCCTGTCATCCTGTGGAACCAATATGGTGCCTTAATGAATTCCTTGTATTGACTTACTCCATGGGCTTAAATTTATGAAAGGAAATCAATGGGGGTGGCTCATTGCTCACTTTTGCTGGAAGATAATACCTCCTGTCTTCCTGTCTTTCTAGTTGTTAGTCTGTCTGAAATGGTTTATGTACTTGAGCCTTTTCTTTGACTTTGGATGTTTCTATAGCGTAGAAAAGCAGTTTTCATATTACTTTATGAAGCCAAAGAGAGGTTTTATTTTGAGCCCTGTAAAAACCGTTGTTGACTCTGAGTCCATATGTCTCTCTCTCTCTCTCTCTCTCTCTCTCTCTCTCTCTTTCTCTTATTCTTGGTCTTTCTTTAGAACACCAACATTGACCAGTCTGCTGCGGTTCTAAACCAGTCAGACCTCACTGTCATAAAGTCATTCTGTTGTATTTTAAAAATCCAATGTTCCCATGACTTCAGTCGACTGGGCCGCAGTTTCTCTTTGAAGTACAGTCAGATGTGATTTGCCAAAGTGGATCACAGAGAGTGAATGTGTTGTAGTATATAGGTCAGGGCATAGGTTGCATACACCAATGAATGATCCCAGACATACATGGTAGACACACCATGGACAGCTGCCTTTGTGAAGGGGAAATAAAAAATCAGGAAAGGGACACAGTGACTTATTGTAAAAGTGAGAAATGAGCATAACAATGAATATTTTCTCAGAATGACTGACTGCTGCTCAAGTAACTGTTGTGTGTCCCCCCCCCCCCCCCCCCCCCCCCCCCCGTCTGTCTTTCTCTTTCTCTCTCTCTATCTCTCTCTCTCTCTTTCTTTCTCTCTCTCTCTTTTCCAGAACAAAAAAGCAGAGTGCAAGCAGGAGAAATGCCCTCCAGTGGCGGAGGACTGTGCACTGGTTGTAAAGCAGACTGGAGCCTGCTGTGAGAGATGCAAAGGTAAACGCCTCTCAGTTATACACTCGGGTAACCATGGATACAGATGGAAAGAGGATTTAAGGAGGATATCAACCCTGTTATGTGGTTAGAGTCTGCCTGCATAAGTGTGGAACCTGCATCCTGACCATTTTACAGCCCCTCAGACTATCGCCCCCGCTAAGATAACGCCCTTAATGCTGCCTAAAACGCAGAATGCATCGATGCCCTTCTTCAGTGTTGCCACGGCAACGTAAAGTCTCAGGTAGTGTGAGGAGACATTATGTTGCTGCAGCGAAATAATAATGTTTTTGTTGTTATTTCTGATTTGCCCTCAAAGATTAACCTGCTAAGGTCGGAGTGACCGTTGATTCTGTCTCTTACTGCCACCTTATGGAGAAACGGTTTGGTGATTTTTAACATTTTTGAAACCAATGGTGTATGTGCTTTAGTCACAGGATATGTGAGGGAGAATGTGGTTAGAGTGGAGCTAATGTGACTCATATACTCTCTCGGTTCAGTTAAACTGCGTTAAAGACGCATTGGGGTTTTGTGCTGAAATATGAAATGCTATTCCCATGCATCTTATAGAATTTCCACTGCTGAGGCTGCTGCTACCTTTAAAATGAGAGTCTGGGGTGTTGCAGTTGGGTTTATGGTGAACGCAAATAGGGAAAAAAAATTGCTTTTATGAGGGCAGTTGCTCCTTGGTTTCTGGCTTAGACCGCCTACATTCACGGCTGGGTAAGAAGCTCGGAGAGAAAGCGAGAGTTTGGCCGGGGTCACTCCGGGCTCCCAGGTGATGATTTATGAGAAATGCCGGGACTTTTTTTTCAAACACTTTTGTTAGTTTTTTTAAATGGAAATCCCCATCCTGTCTGGTGAATTGTTAGCGTGTTCACTCCAAGCTTAGCACCGTGCTGCCTTCTTTAATTTAGCACTTTATGGATTCTAGCTCTAACACAGAGAACTTGGTGTGGGGCTGTGAGGTCATTAGTGCAGAAAACGTTTAATAGCTCCGTTGTAATGCTCGTTTACTGTTGTGATTTCAGCCTCTCTAAGGCGTTTACCGCAAACATTGAAGCAATTTTTATAGCCCATTTCCCATCAAACGATAGTTTTATCTGTGCTGTAAAATGCTATATAATATGTGCATGATTTATGCCCGTTTTGTATCTGTGCAGTTATTGGTCTGGAGCTGAAGATTGCCAGTGGGGTTTATCTGTGGTTTTAGAAAGATTTTGGGCTGTGGGGACTTTGAGTCAAATGTGCTCAAAATCACATCAAGATTCTCTTGGGATATGAGAACACGTTAAGATCAATTTGGTTTTGCAACTGTTGCAGCTCCCCTCCCCTCCCTCACGCTCTATTTCCCTGTTGTATGTGCAAAATGAGTGGCATCAAAAAGCACTTAGATCAGAGCACTTTAGTCAGCTTGGTCTGGCAATATGAATGAACATAAATCACAAAGTACACTGCATGTCCTCGCCTCTCAGAAACAGTAGAAGACTGACATCCTCTCTCTCTCTCTCTCTCTCTCTCTCTCTCTCTCTCTCTCTCTCTCTCTCTCTCTCCCCCTTCTCTCTCTCTCTCTCTCTCTCTCTCTCTCTCTCCCCCTTCTCTCTCTCTCTTTTTTCTTTCTCTCGCTCTCTCTCCATTTTCTTAAGGTTGTCAGTTGGATGGGAAGTCCTATAACAGCTCATACTCTTGGACCTCCTCCACTAAACCCTGTATTACCCACAGGTGTCAGGTAAGTCTCACATCTCCCACTCTCCGTCCTATTCTTTTTGTAATCGATTCTCTTTCCCACCTCCGTATTTTATTCCCATTCCTTTCTATTTCCATCCGAAGGGTTCACTCCCAGTTGATTCTCTTATTCCATGGTTTGCAGAGAGCCTGCTCTACATGGAATTGGCCCCGGTGACTTTGTTAGCTAAATGGCTTTCTCACAGTCATGGTCATGATATTAGAGGAGTGGCAGAAGCAGAGAACCAGTGTCTGAGAACTGATTTATGGCTTATTGTCTTTTGGAGGGAAACCAGGTGAACTTGGCTGCTCTGTCCACACATCTGGATTCAAGCCTTCCAAATTCAGCCTTTAACTCAGACAGTCCCCCTACAGAGTACAGAGTCCACCCTAACACCCCAAAATATCTGCCCCCCCCCCCCCCCCCCCCCCCCCCCCCACAGCCTCACAGCAAAACATCACACACACACACACACACACGTACACACACACACACAGGCTCTTTCTCATGCACTACCCATGCAATGCTGGCTGAGGGGATCTGGCTTCTGTTGGAAGGAACTCAAAACTAAACAATCAAAATTAAACAGCGTGCATGCATTGCAGATATCAAACAGGAAAACATTTTGTCAACAATGAAAGTACAGCTGCTTGAATAGAATTCAGAATGAATTCCAGAGCCTCAAGCAGCGCGGTTGCACAAAAGCATGTGAGTCAGTGCGAATATGTTTCAGTCTCAATGGTTTTCATACAAGAGCCAAAGCATCAGACAGTGTATTCCTAGCTTCTCCAGCATTTATCAGGGATAGAGACCTCCCCAGTCACAATCAGACACCAGAGAACACCGTGTGGTCAGTGTGTTTTTACTCCCAGAAAACACACACTCACTCACACTCACTCACACTAAATGCTTTCTTCTGGACCTCTCTGCTCTTAAATTCTGAGTCATCCTGTGAACAATAGGACAGATCCACTATCCATGAATTTTCCATCCATTCTCCAGAGAAGTGATTCTGTATATGAAGTAACTGGAAAGGCACAGATCAAAAGTGAACTCTTCACAGGTTTAAGAGATGTTGAGAGGGAGTCGACGCTCATCGGTCTTTGCTGACGTTAAACAGGCCACACGTATCTCTCTGAAGTCTCGTCTCGTTTCTGACTCTGCTTACCCTGCCTGATGGCAATGGCAAAAGATGTTTAATAATATGTACGTGGGGGATACAGATGTAATACAAAGCATTTGCATATGTACTTGATATTCTGTCCTGAGCTTCCCTTGTCTATATCTATGGGCTCCCAGCAGAAAGGCAACCAAGAGTGGAGTATGGCAGTATGAGTGGTATGCGGTTCAAATATTCCATAATGTGCTGAGGTCTGCACGGTTTGTAATTCAGGCTGGGAAATGGAAACAAGGACTGAACGGTGGAATGTTGTCATGGAAACTGTGTGGAGTTAAGTCATTTTGCCTCTGTTTTGGACAGGAAGGTGTCATCACCGAGGCAGAGGTGCAATGCGTTGTTCACTGTAAGAACCCCAAGGTCCACCCGAAAAAATGCTGCCCGTCCTGCCCAGGTGAGTGTGTGTGTCTTTCTGTGCCTGTGTGTTTTTGCAGTGGTATTGCCGGGCTCAATAATTATCAGATAACTCAACAATGTGTGCTTCAGAAGGCTTCACTGGAACACATCAGTGCTTTAAATATTATTTTATTTCTCATTAGCACTGCCTCCTATAAAAAAAAAGGTTGCACGAACGTTTATATATATAGGCTCTTATATTATATATATATATATATACATATATATATATCCTGAGAGTAACTCATTGTTATCTTCATAGGTTGCTTTGAATGAATGATCTGAAGAGCAAATGAAGAATAAAAACAAATATATGAAGAATAATACTGCCATTAAGTCAGATAAGGAAATTAAATTCTGTTTCTGTCTCTTTCTGCAGGATGTATCTTTGAGGGACGTTTATATAAAGAGAAGGAGGAGTTTCATCCAGAGGGGAAGCCCTGTATCAAATGCACCTGCACCGTGAGTATATACAGCTTTCCCTCGCTCTGGAAATTGCTTTGGAAATTTCAGTGTCTTTTAGTGATGCTCTCTGAGCAGTGCCTCTGCCTGGACTTAATGAGTTTATCTTGGGATCTCTTGGGAGCCACTAAACTTGAGCGGAGCAGGAAAGCTCTCACCACCCTTTTCACAATAAATACACAGTTCACAGTCCAGAGAATTCAAATAAACACATTAGTGCTTTGCTGGACTTTCCTGTCACTTAGAGTTCTCCAAAGCTCAGACGCTGAAGGGGGTGGGTGGGATGGAGAGCTGTGTGTGTGTGTGTGTGTGTGAGGCTGTGTTGGGGGCGGGGGTAGTTGTGTGTCAGAGGGCAATGAGGAAGTTTTGTCGAGTCATTTATGGATGCGGATCTGTGACTGACCTGTTCTAGATATTGTGGTTTTCACACAGTCCTGCTCTTTATGCTTAGGAGAACAGATCTTCTAATGCGATACAGGGCCTTCTCTATCATTCCTGTCATTCCAGTAGAGTTTAGTTTAATGTGGAACTTCACACTACGTTACACACACAGCATGAGAGGAAGGCCAATCAGAGGTGAACATTCTCTATCTCTAAATGTGCACACACACACGCAGATACACACAAACACACACACACACACACACACACACTCTTTAATCGTATTCACAGACCTTTCAAAAAGTTTGAATTTGTGGTTGTGGATGCTGGGAACCTGGAGACCCTGTCTGTCATGTCTTTGTGGGGTAAAGCTAAAACCAACACTCAGATTGGTCTCGCTCTGTGCTCTGTCACTGGCTGTTACTGACAAGTGGTCATCTCCTCTCTGCTCTGACCCCAGTCTCCATTAGTTACATGTCTGTTTGAGCTGTAAATCAGGTGAAGTGCCTTCCTTTTCCACTGGGCCCCTCACAGTGACTGATCTAACTGGTGATCAGCTACATTCTGCCATTACCTCACCACAGGTCTTTGGAAGATCAGAGTGTAGAATCATACACAGTGCAATGTGCACTGTGTATAATGTATAATGTAATGTATATAATGTGATTTTGGTCAATAGAGATTCAGACTCAATACTGGGAACTGGATGTGATATATTGCATTTTATATGTTATTAGCTGTGCGTGTGTGTGTGTGTGTGTGTGTGTGCACGTGTGTGTGTGCATACGTGAGTGCGTGTGTGTGTGTACGTGCATGCGTGCACTCATGTCCATGTGTATTTCTCCACAGGGAGGCCGTACGATGTGCAATAGAGAGATATGTCCTGTCCTCTCATGCCCCGCCCATCTGAGCCACACCCCTCCAGGTCAATGCTGTCCTAAATGCCTAGGTAAGTCTATTACATCAGCGTCGGTCATCCCCGGTACACTTTATACCCACACATTTAGACTGATTGTGACTGAGAGAAAGAACAGATTAGGACTCAGTTAAAGGCTCTGTGCTTCCTCACTGACAGGGTCAAATATCTCCCACTAAGCATTCCATCCCTATAGAGCTGAACATCTTGAAAGAGTTTCAGAAGCATCTGTTGACAGACCCCATTTTACCCCCTTCAGTAACAAAAGCAGTCATTTTTTGGGAAACAGTTCAAAATTTAACATGTTGTTCTCTGATGCTCTAGTGTCTCACTGACCTGCCTCAATTTATATTCAGCTCTATTTCCTAACATCTTTTCACTTTTTTTTTATTATCCTTTCATTCGTTCTTTTATTATCTTCTGTCTAAATCCTTTCTCTAAAGCTTTGCGTTATTATCTGTGCATTTTTTTTTTTAACTAACAAAGTATGTTCTTGTTTTTGGCTTTTCAGGTCAGAGAAAGGTGTTTGACCTGTCACTGGGCAGCTGTCTGTTCCACAGTGAGGTGTATGAAAACAACACCTCGTTCAAGTACGACAACTGCACCACCTGTATGTGTCTCAACTCCACTGTGGTGTGCAGAAAGCGGTGCTCCAAGCCGGGGAGTTGTCATGGCGACCAGGGGCAATGCTGTGAGGAGTGTCTGTCCTACGTGAAGATGGAGGACGTGAAGTACTGCAGGGTCAAGAATAAGATCTACAGGGTGAGGGAGGGACGCTTTGTCGCACTGGACCACCTCAGTTATGACAATTAGAGAATTAATGATAAAGCCATTTACATTAACATTTATTTATTCAACAGATAATCTCATCCAGAACGAGTTCCACAGTACATAACAACAGATGAATTAAAATCCAGAGATGATTGAGTTTTACACAAAGCTGTAATTATTGAGTCAATGTTATTTCTTTTTAACTGTAACGGAAGGACAGGAAAATATTTGGGAAATATAGTAACTGTATTTTCACTTTTCCCCCTGTTTCCCTGTGCCTTTGGTAGGAAGGAGATAGATGGTCGTCAGTAAACTGCACTTTGTGTACCTGTGTGAAGGGGAACATTGAGTGCCAGCCCAAACGGTGTGTTCCAATCACCAGTTGCCCTTCAGTAAGTACCAGACCAAAGAGTGTTCTTGGTGGGATTTCCTGTCAGATATCTGATGGCATGGATCTACTTTAGTGCCGAAGTCCTTTATATTAGTGCATGATCCAGGAAAGCATCTACTGTACGTGGTCGTATGCCTGGTTTTGCTCATAAACCAGTCAACTTTCTGTTTATAGACATTTGTTGTAGCAAGCCATTTGTTTGTGTGTGTGTACTTACACACACACACACACACACACATACACACACACATACACGAGCATGCATGTACATGCGTGTAAACACCTCAGCTTGAAAAGGCTTGTTCACAACATCATTAGCTGCCTTCTTTCTCTCCTCCTCCAACAGCTGCTGTTTGACTGGGTTCATTCTCAGAGCATATTTATAGGCTGTGACTAACCGACATTAGCCATATCCACACGTGTGTCATGTTTATGTCAGACCTTGCTGTTCTATCTACTGTGATTTACTCACATTGTAGTAGTAATTGATTTACCTGCTGGAGAGCGGTTGGGTGATAACAGGGGTTCCAGTTTAGGTCTGTATCTGTGTGGTCAATAAGCACACAGTCACAAAACACACACCCGCCTCACAGTCCGACTGTGGCCCTCCTGTTCCAGGCCTTCCCTGCCTCACAGCTAGACTGTGGTCCTCCCGTCCCAGGCTTTCCCTGACTCTTCCAGCTGCCCTGCTCTGGTCTCTCAGAGACACACAGACTCCAGTCCAGCCTTTGTCTTTAGATCAGACGTTTGAGTGACACTGAAGAAAAACTATCCTATATTTAGTCTGTGAAAACCAATCTCTCAAAGAGGTGATGGCATCAAAGAAAGACAGCTCTTTGTGAGCTTTGTGGTGTAAGGGTCTAGACAAGAGAGTAGGCTGTGGTGTGTGTGTGTGTGTGTGTGTGTGTGTGTATGATAAAAACTGCCCCAGGGTATGAGAGAGGGTGGGTGGGGTTGGAACTCTCTGATGTGCACCTCCCTGGTGGAAGTTGAAACAACCCCCCCGTCTCTTCACTTCACTTCTCCCGTTTCACGGGAGCTAACAATATTTGTCTGTCTGCCTGTCTGTCTGTATATACGCCTGTCTGTTTCCCTGTCTGTCCTCCTGTCTCTCTGTTTGTATATGTAGCCCATGTATAAGTATGCATATTTCCCTTGACTGATTTCTTTCTCGCTGTCTCTCTATTCCTCAGAATAAGATCCTGAATCGGACTGGCTGCTGCCCTGTTTGCACTGAAAGTGAGTAAGTTTCTCGCTCTTAACTTGTCCCACATCTGTTAGTACTACCTGATGGGCCTTTCAAATCAGATTATATCATGTACATGGATTTGACAGAAAATGTCTTTTTTGTAATAACAGTCTCTCTCTCTCTCTCTCTCTTTTTTATGCTTCCTCTCCTCTTCTCCAGAGCCAGGGGTCTGTACAGTGTTTGGAGATCCTCATTATAACACGTTTGACGGGCGGACCTTTAACTTCCAGGGCACGTGTGAGTACGTGCTGACAAAAGATTGTTCCCCAGCGGCTAGTTTTGTGGTGCTAGTGAAGAACGATGCTCGACGGACGCGTTCTTTCTCTTGGACCAAGTCTGTGGAGCTGCAGACCGCCGGTCTCAGTATCAGCCTTCACCAGCACCTCACCGTCAGACAGAACGGGACTCGCATTGCCCTGCCTTTCCACAGCACCGGAATTCACATCGACCTCGATGGCTACCTGCTCAAACTCACCACCATCGCAGGTCTGTTTCCTCCATTCACTGTCAGGCTCGTGTGTGTGTGAAAGCGCGTGTGTGTTTGTGCTTGTTTACAGAATATGTTTATCGTGTAAATGTGCTAGGCGTTTGGGGAAAGTGTTTATAATGTGAAAGTGTTTGGGGAACGCGTTTTGGAATGTTTGTCCCGCTACTCTGTGGTTGAAGTCCTCAGAAACCAGTGAACTGGTGGTTACTTTTCCATTAATTGTTGATTAAATAGACAAATTATGCCAAGTGCTTGGCCATTTTCAGTGGGAAGTCTACTAACATTTTTGTGGTACTGAGGCTTAGCGAACTTCCCCATCTTATTCGGCCAACTCTTTTCTCTCACCAAATTATTGTTTATTGGGAACAGATCCAAACAAAAACTGTGTACATGACTTTTTGTTACTTTCTGAACAGTGCATATTTTATTATGTACTCACACCCTGTGCCCTACTGCTGTGTTTTGTTCTCAGGACTGGAGATCACATGGGATGGAGACAGTCTGGTGGAAGTGGTGGCAGCACCACATCTGAAAGGTCGACTCTGCGGATTATGTGGGAATTACAACGGCCACAAACGGGATGACAGCATAGGGGGCGACGGACAGTTCAAGTTTGACGTGGACGAATTCGCAGAGACCTGGCGCGTGGAGGGTAACGAGGTGTGTTCCCAACCGCCGAGGAGACCGACGTCATTTCTGTGCACCGGACCAGTCAAGGTCAAGTTCCGCGCTCACCGAGCGTGCCAGAAACTCAAGTCCTGGGAGTTCCAAAAGTGCCATCCGGTTGTCGACTTCACCTCTTTCTACAGGTGAGTTCCTGTGGATGTGGAGGAGGTTTCAAACTCAGTCTTCAAATGTTGTCTATGCATGTGCTATTCTACTGTTGCAGGCATCAGGGAAATGGCTGCAGAATGAGTCGTAGCTATGGATTTAACTGAAGTTCTTATCTGAGAATTTAAATGGCAGGAGTGTGAAGTAATGTTTTGGTTTTTGAAGGATGATTTCAGTGTTTTATGTCTCTGCTGCTTTGATTATAAATGAAAACTTGGAATACACTACAGTAGTAAACAGAGCTATGTCAATGCCTGGTGCAACAGTACAAAAACTTCACATGGCCCTACACCTGAGTGACTACTCCTTATTTGTGTGAATGTCAGATCCCTTATCCCATTTGCCAAGTCTTTCCATAATTACTGACATTACTGATATCAATAAAAGCATGAGTAACAATCAAATTAATGGAAACACCAACATAAATCGTCTTAATACGACACACGGCCATCACAGGCCAGAGGAGCAGCTTCTGTGTATGCCACTGCCATGGTTTCTACAGGAGTCTGGAAGAATGGAACATGATACCATTCTTCCACAAGAAAATTCCATCATTTGCTGTTTTATTGACAGTTGGGGACAATGATGTCTGAGGCTCTCCTCCAGAAACTCCCATAAGTGTGTTAACTGAGATTGCCAGCACATATGGTTTACATCATTTTCATGCTCATCAAATGAGTCAGTGATTGTTTTTGCTCTGCGGATGGCAACGTTGTCATCCTTAATGAGTTAACTTAAATCAGGACAGAAATGCTGTATGAAAGTGTGGTGGTTATTTTTTATGAATGACTCTGTGTTTACTGGCACCTTTCAGTCTGAGGGGATTGAGTGCACCTGCTTTCAACATACTTTATATTGCCTGTTTATTCGAGTGTTTCATTTATTTTGCACTTATACATACTTTCAAACAGCTAGATGGAGAAAAGACTGAAAGTTTGTAAACTCTGGCTGGACTATCAGCTGGAAAGGAATGAGTGAAATTAAATGCAAAAGGTATGTCTTCATGACCATATCGACTGATAACCCATTTGGGATGATTCTCTCTTCTCTTTCTCCTTCATTCTGTCTCTGCTGCAATCTCCTTCATAGGTCTTGTGTAACAGACATGTGTGAGTGCCCACTGCATAAGAATTGCTACTGTGAGTCCTTCATTGCCTATAGTCGTGCCTGTGAGAGGGAGGGAGCGCCAGTGCTTTGGAAACCGGAGCAGAACTGCATGAGTGAGTAACATCAGGCCTTTCCAAACATCACAGCTCTTAAGACTCATCCCTTCCTGCCTCTTTCTTAAACTTAAAGTTTATTAACTGTTTTTCCCAGTTATTTCATTGTGCTGTTTTTTTCCCCTTCTCTCCCCTGCTCTCTAGCCACCCAGTGTAAACACGGTGCAGTTTATGACACATGTGGTCCAGGCTGTACTAAAACTTGCGATAACTGGAATGAAATTGGGCCTTGCAACAAGCCTTGTGTAGCTGGCTGCCACTGCCCAGCCAACCTGGTCCTGTTCCACGGCCACTGCATCGAACCCACGTCCTGTCCCGGCCGATGACGCCAGATGGTGCCTCCGTGAAGGGGCCCTGCGATTGGTCAAGGCCTAGGACTGGTGAATGCTGCTCAATCCCCTGCACAGACTGTGAGAGACTGAATGATTCTCAGCAAGCTGCCAGGAGACCGGCACCCAGTCCTCCCCATCAGACTGCGACCTCGTGCACACTGTTCATGCCATGACCTCTGACTGCTCGTGCTGTCCCCCCCTCCCTCCCCGTACTTATGCGGATAAAGTTCTTTCTAATAAACGGGAAGAACTGGAAGCATCATTGGAGGATAAGAGTGGGTTCCGTCTCTCAGAGCAGTACTGAGTGGAAGATTGCAGCAAGGACAACAGGCTTGCTAACCAGTACATGGAGTTTGTAGTATGGTGGCAAATTCTTCAGCTGTATTAAATATGTCTGTCTTGTAAGTTTGGAGAGACAATAGCATGAGGGATAAGCAAACGGATTGTTATGTCAGCCTACGATAAACATGTTTAAACCTTGAGTAGAGTTATAAGAAATCTCATGATGGCATACATGCTATGTGTGCATATCTTGCTAATATCATAAAGGAAAAACCTAATGTTTGAAGTACTGATTTAGCCTGTTCAGCCCTACAAGCATATTAAAAAGGATACAGTCAACTAACAAGATTTGTATAAAACCAGACATTTTAAAGAGCAATATTATTCTCTTCTTCTTTTTTTTTTTTTTTTTTTTTGTCTTTGATGTTAATTTATCTGTATTTGTCAAATGAAATGTTGTAGCAAGAGCCAAATAATCTAATTTTGTTTAAAAAATGATTTAAAGGGAAAAGATATTTATGTTTTTTGTTGTTTATATTTTGTTACTCTGTACTGCCTGAAGAGATACTCCCTAATGTGACTTGACTAATGTTGCATCACAGGGAAATGTACTGTATTTTCAAAAGCTCAGTGTATAGTATTGTGTGTATTTTCTAACTGAAGGCGTTCATCTGTAAATTTCACTTGGCTTTGTAAGTAATTATTTAAGAACAATATATCATTTAATGAAGCTAATTACACCAACTTCATCAAGTCTCTCTGTTTCCTTTACTCTAGTAATGACACAGGTTTTACATAACAATAATCAAAATAGTATGAAAAGGAAAAAAAAAAAAGTTATTGGTAAATCTTTGTTGTTCACGAAACCTCGCACCCAGACACAGAAATGCTCTGTAGGTTCAGAGTGAATAACAGACATGCTGTGGTATTTAAGAGGTATGGGCATTTGAGAGGTATGGACATGAAGCTGAGAAGTTGGTTTTGTTGCTACCCTTCACTGTGTAAGAAATAGGGCAGTAAATGTCAGGGAAAATGACAAACATTCTATATCAAATTGCCCTTTAGTCCTCAAACTCAAAAACTGAATAATTCAATTTTAAAACATCAAACTCCCTCTAAAAATAAATCATAAATAACTGATCATAAATCAGCAATAACCGAGATAAATACCGACAGAGATTAGAGAAGAAAGGGGAGTCTCTTATCGAATCGCTTTCTCTTTCAGGATATTTCTCCATTCTTTCATCAGGTGGTGAACGACAGAAGAATAATTTCCGTAAATATGCCACTTGTGTAATCATAGCTGAAAAGCTTTTTTATCTGTTCGGCTAAACGCGTGCTTCATTTTGAGTAACAGTCAGTTTAGAACATCAAAGGAAACATGGCCTTTCAAGGTCTCAGTTAAGTACATTAAAGGAACAGTCAGGTATGTAAGTAAGTGCTTTGGGTGGGGTTTTCAAGTGGTTTGATGTCCATATGTCCCTCTCACAGAACCCTTGACCTCCGCTGAGCCCTGACAGGTCCTCTTACCCATGACCTACAAAACCAGACTCTTCCTATACGTCACGTTAAACATACAGTCAGTTTGGGAGACCTTCACGGGCATTGTTTTCTTATTATTCTTATTATGTGACCAAGACTCTCGAAATGACTTCTATGTGAAGGCTGCGGATGTGCCGAGACAGTGCACACTCAGCACCCAGTTATAAGTGCGGCTGGTTTTACTTTATGAAATCAAAGTGTGCTTATGTGCTTACAAAACCGGAGCAAGCGGCACTGGAAAGGACTCTACTGACACCTAGTGTTCAAATGAGGTTCACTTTCAACTGATCGCACAGCACTCGAAGATCGAACATACACATAAAAAACATGCATAGGCTTAAGGTTAAACAATATATATTATATATATGGTCGTGTTTGTGTATATGTATACATATACATATCTATCTAGCTATATATATGTATTTATACATATATTTTATTAAGAGTGCATTAAAAACCCACAGTAAGCTGTTTTAGGACATGAGCAAATTTTATTGCACCTCAATGTCACACAAAAAACAAAATGATAACATTTCATAAATATTTGGAAAAACAAAAGTGATTAATTTATCGTGTATAGCTGCTAAGGAGATATGCAACACAGTGGAAGGTTGACACTGTTGAGGGAAGGGCGTGAGTGAAGGACACTGAATAACAGCTACATCATCCAGAATGTTCCGCTATTAAACCTAAAGCTAGTTTCTGCTGTACATTCATACTGAATGTGTTAGCACTGGTTTCAGTGAATGCACATTGTGAGAGAAAAGTCTGACTACCGTGTACATTCCAGACATCAAAATCTGTTTTCCTGATGGAAACACGCTTATTGAAGATATTTAAACCCCTAATCTCTTAAGGCTATATGTTAAGATCATTGACCTAGTTGGTTATTCTGTAGACAGTTTTTTTTAATGGCCAAACCAAACAAGGGACTGAAGTAATATGATATAGACATATCAGATACAGGGCATTTCATCCACAATTACAGGCAGTTTAAACGTCTGAACAGTTTGTAAACAGACCGTAATCCTGACCACACTGCAAGAGTTGTTTTAAGGTGAATCATATAAAGAAAACTTCCGAAATACCCAAAGAAGTTAATACTTAAGTGCTTGATATAAGCGTATGCTTGAATTCACCACATCAAAGGTAACTCTTCTCCTAAAAGTCATAAAACTATTCAATAGCTCCAATGGCACATTCCTTTTCCAACACCATAAACCCAAGTTTCCAAGGAAACTGGATTTGCAAAGATAAGAAATGTTAATATGTGAATTTTCCGTATTTACAAACTCACTGTACAGTTTGTTGAATGCTTCATTCTTCTTTCTAAAAACAAATCAACTTCACTTTCAACTTTGACTTCCTTTGAATTGTAATCAAATTATTAATAAAAATTCTATCATCCTTCCAAAAGAACTCTTTAAATGATAAAAAGGTGGTTACGTTTCCAAAATTCTAAGACTTCATGGCAATGCTATGTATAAACAACGAAAACCACACAGTATAAAATGATTCAAAAGATAGCTATGTCCAGTTTGTTGGAATACCTATACTAGTTTTTCTTTAACATGCTCATATTACAATAGTGAAACAACAAAATATACATCTAATAAAATACACTCTTTTTTTTTTTTTTTATCTCTTTTTCTTTCTTTCTTTTTTTTTTTAAATATGAACAAAGCTTGTCACATAACTGCTGCAAAGAGATAAAAGCGTAAAGAGAAGGAGCAGACGTGGGGAGGGAGTGAGGAGTTGAGTTGTTGTGGAGTTCTCAGTCCTCATCACTATCGCTGCCAGATTCACTCAGTTGAAGGTCGTTCCCTGTGGACACAAACATTCGAATTATTTTAACCGAATCAGGCTTCCAACTGAGAGGAGAAGAAACCAACCAATAAACAACATTTTTTTTTTTTAAACATAGTTTTGTCACATTTCAGAAGCAAAAGCAAAAAGAAAACACTGATCTGTTCACACCCATATATGCCTGTGCTAGCGTGGGAAAGGCAGGGGTAGGAGACTGAACTGATTTGTCTATGTATATTACTGCCCCTCAGCATCAAACCAAACTTGTCTCTAAGGCCCTGTTTACACCTTGCATTAAGATCCGATTCTGGTGATCCGATCACAAGCGGACAGCTCCAAGTGCGTCCGTTTACACCTAGCCTTCAAATCCGTGTCTCGAGTGACCGCTTGAGATCGGATCTCACTTCCTCGCTTTATATGCAAATAAGCATGTAAATCATTTCCAACACGTAACCCCTTTCATTGAATTTCAGTTTTGCTTTTCTGATCGGAGATCGTGCTTATGACATTTGACAATTTGGTGATCATTGATTTGATCGTTGTTTTGGGACATAAAGGCATGTTAAGCTGTTCCCTTATAATGGGTGTCAATGGAGAGGAAAACGCTTAATGTGAGATAACGACCATAATCCTAGGATTTCGGTTTGGATTTTTTGAGAGGAGGCGTTTCTGACAAGAGATGTCCGAGAGAAATTTGGCGATCATTGATTGCACGTTAAGCTTCTTCATGTTAAACGTTGTTGTTTTGAATTGGCGGGAGGCATTGAATGCACTTCCTGTGCCTAGTCTGTCAGAAATTAAAAGAAGAAGAAGAAGAAGAGGAAATCAAAACAATATCCATTTTGCCTGTTGTTGTTGTTGTTGCCTGTTGTCACACTTTAATATGACGCCACTGGCCAATATGCACATGCGCAAATGAATTGCTTAAGCAGAGGATGTCAGTTGACTAGGTGGTCGTTCAATGTGGTCTAGTTCGCATTCGCGTTTACACTGCTATAAGAATGTGGTCGTATGCAGTCCAGACCACCTCCGAATGTGGTCTGAGTGATTGGATCTCGATGTGACCTCAATACGCATTGGATGCGTTTACACCTGTACTTTTGAGCTGTCCACTTAGGATCGGATCACCAAAATCAGATCTTAATACAAGGTGTAAACAGGGCCATAGTTTTCTAAAAGTCCTTGTCTAAAAGGGTATCTGCTAGTAACGCAGTCAAACTCCTGGATCTGTGGTCGCAGGCGGGTATTGTGGTCTTTCATACTCACTCAGTGTGTTCATTAGTTGCGTGCTGCCCTGTGGCTTGTCGATGCCGTTGGCCATGGAGCTACGGTTAGGGGACAGGTGAGGGTGTGGACCCTCCTGTTCCCCGTCGCTACTGGAGCTGTCGTCTCCACTTCCAGAACAGCTGCCCGAGTCCGAGGAGCTGCTGCTGCCACTGCTACTCATCTGTTCAATGACCTCCACCTCAGCCCGTAACTCTGAGAGAGAGAGCGAGAGAGAGAGAGTCAAGACTGCTGGAGTCCATACATTGCACTGGGATCCATCACATTCTTCAGTTACACACATCAGAGCGCAAACGACATCCACTAGATACTGTAGAGCTCTCGCTCATTTTGTAACACACCAGGATGACGTTCAGTCACTTGACTGTATATATACATTAAAGAATCACATTTCTGATGGCCCTGTCAGGACGCACACAAACACCCTTTTTGGACATATAATGTACTTGGTGAGAAGAAGCACTAAGATGAAAGGTTAAAGCCTGCAATCAGCAGCACAGTGTGTTGTGCTTGGAGCTCTCTTTGTATCTCGTGCAAGCAGCTGCCTGGAACAGGTTTTGTTGTCGCGCCTTTTAACGGCGCCTCTGCTTCTCTACCGTCGCTGAACTGCCTTGACTTCGCTTTAGGCAATCTTCCCGCCGCTCATCATGTCATGTTCGTGGGTGGACCTGCAGCATGTCGGTGCTCACCTCTTTTGATGTCATCCAATTGGGGTTCAGGAGAGGGGTTGTCTTTAGTAGGGGAGGTCTTGGCGCTCGCCCCTGGCTTGGTGAGGGCCCGGAACTGTGAACTAGGCTGAGAAGCTCTGACTGACTGCTGCTCTATCCGTGCCTGGATCTTACTGCTGCCCTCAGCCCTTGGACACACAGAACACAACAAGCATTCACTCACACGTACAACTGTGTGCTGACTGTTACAAAAACATATGAATAATTTGCTATTTTGGATAACTTAAAAGATAGTAGCTTCAGGTCAGAGGTAGAGCCTACCTAGTTTTCTTGACCTGAATGCTGCTGCTTAACTTCTCCAGCATGTACTCCCCAGTGTCATGGTTGATGATCAGAACACAGTCCTTCTGATATGGCCTTTTGTTGCCTTTGAATACTGTCATTGGTGGTGTGGAACCCTTTAGGGAAATATTAAAGATGAATGACAATCAGAGCCAGATCAATTTAAAGTGCATTGTATAGAGGCGGTGTATAACTGGTTCTCCTTACATTAGAGCAGGGGTGTCAAAATCCGGTCCTGAAGGGCCAGGGTCCTGCCGATTTTTGTTTTCACCTCTTAGTTACCTGTTGATTTTCACCTTGAAAACACACTCTTCAATCAGAGATTTAATTTAGTTGGCCGACAATAAAAACAGCAGGATCGTGGCCCTCCAGGACTGGATTTTGACACTCTTGCATTAGAGGAAAGCATCAGAATAAAGAAACCTTACTGGTATATGGGGTAATGTGATGGTGACCTCATCACCCTTGCCAACTTGCAACTCTCCCTCACATGTAGTATCAATGGAGGCTGGTTTAAAGTCATCTGTTACAAAAAGAGACAATATAACAGTGAAAAGACTAGTAAATCTACTCCCTGTGCAGAGAATCTCATTAACAACTCTATTACAAGACAACACTTGGACAGCCTAAACACAGCATGAAAAACAGCTTCCAAATTTTCAGTGATTTTCCATACAAACTCAAGATGAGATGTTCTCTTCCACGTTTCATTACATGCCCCTGATCTACTGAGTTACATAACTCAAAGACAGCAACAACAGGCTTTCCTGAAACACTTAGGAAAATTATTTTGAATTTATGATTTAGGCAAGTTGTAGACAAGAACTACTCTTCGCGACCTTTTGTCATGAGAGAGTATTTGACTCAATGGGCTGCTATATTTAACATCACAGCAGAAAGCCACACACTAATTAATTACGTAATATATCTGAAGACATCTTTTGAGTTACTCCGAAGGTTTGAATTCTGTTAGTGGGTCACATTTTTGTAGTCCTCTGTTATTTTACAGCAATGTATTCGATTCATGTGAGAACCGTATTTAACGGGGTATGCATTCTTACATTATTTAGTCCAGCAAAGTGGTTGATCTAATATTCAAGTGAATTTAAGTCTCGGAAATTGCCTGCATATATAACACTGAGGAGTGGGAACTGTTCGGACAAAGAGCCGCCGAATGAATTTAGCTTGCGGTCGCCTATAAGCAAATTATGACAAGCATCACATTGAGGTAAAAAACATATTTCCGCATGTTACCCAAATCACAGTTAGAAGTTAAAATGCCCAAACCTTAATGATACCGACTGCACTGTATTTTGAAGTTAGACTTACATCTGATTGTGTGAAACGACGATTTTGGTCTCTTCTCAAAGCTCTCTCCAAGCTTCAAGACATGTTCTTCTTTGTCCAAAAGCGGATTAGAACTTCCATTCATGACTTCGTTTGATTAAAGTATTTACATTTATGAAAATATTTAGTGCAGGTAATATCTCATTCAAATTAGTTGACAAATATTAAGGCAAAACAAGCATCCGGAGAAAGCAAGTTGCCGATTTCACTCAAAAAACAAACAACCACCAAAACAACTTTGACAACACTGCGAGGGCAAGTAGTTTTTGCTTCCGGGGAATGATAAACGTAAATAAAAGGCCCGCCTAAATAAAAGTCCCTATTTCAAATTGCAACAGCTAGTTAAATAATGGCACTAATAAAACAACAGACAATTACTATGACAACACTTCGTGTTGAAGTGTAATAATAAACGAGGAATGAGTTGCAAGCTTCTCCTGTTCGACTGTATTCTAGAGTGGGTCTATGCATTCTATTGGCCAATGCGGCGCGGAAGAGAGCCCGCGAACAATCCAATTTACTCCTCAATCTGGTGTCCTTTGCTAAGTAGCCAAATAAACGTCAATGTTACACTTCTTAATTAGAATTCAAATTAAATTTTACATTAAGGATTACAACACAAGGTACCATACGTCGCTGGATTTGAATGCAAAATCTGCTGTTTTGAGATAATACAAAAACTTTTTAGGGAAATAACAAAGTAACCGGGGAATGTATCTAGTTTTTATCCTATCTTTATCTTGTTCAGAAACCTGGAGGTGTTTTCTGCACAAGCCAAATCACCCGACAGTAAGTCAACACTCTCAAAATCAGCTGTCGTTTCCATGGATTCCTAACCGGCTGAGTAACGTTATTGTTTTCCTTTTGACGTCTTTATGTAGTTCGCATAACAGGTATAGGTGACTGACAACATATGGATTTAAGGAAATGCTGACAACTTGGTAAAACGGCTACGTTAACTTGGAGAAAAATTTCAAGCTAGCCAATCTTGTGTTGTAGATGTAGGCCAGCCGTTATCACGACAATTTTGTCCTGACTGTTTTTCACGTCAGTAAAAGCTGATCATAATGTCTTTACTAGCTTTGTGTCCGGTCTGACCAGTTAGTTACGATCCAACAGCGATGCTTTTGTTAACACTGTTTTAATCTCCCGTGGTTGCAAATACTTGTTTTGAAACAACTCGAAAATCAGAGATAATCTACTTTTCGCCAAAGGCTTATGTGTTAGCATACTTATTAGCAAATTAGCTGATTCTACTAGACTCCTCCTGTCTGGCTTTAGTTGACAGATTCCAACTTTGAGTCAACCTGACCAGTTATCTTGCATGTCTTGTCAACTCACTTCAGTGCTGATAACCGATGTTCTTTCTCCTCTGTTTACCATAATTATTGTACGCTTGTCTTAGACTGAACGATGTCCCGTCGCCTGACGAAAGAGGAGTTGGACGAACAGTTTGAACAATTCCTTAAGGAGGTGAGATTTACCATGTTTATAACAACTATAGTAAACTAAGCCGTGTGAGTTTATCAAGACTGTCAAGATTATTTGACCAGTTCTACGATTCAGCTGATGACCGGTGGGTAATTCTGAGATTTATCTTTTACATTTTTCAGCTGCAGTATATCACATTACCCATTAGCATGTTAAAGTTTTGGGGAAAAATATGGATCAGCGTAAATAATCACAAGTCTAATAAGATTATTTGTTTTTTATGTGTATACGTTTAGCATGATCTTTAAGTAACACACAGATTTATTCTCTAAACAGAAATTCTGAGCAGATTCTCAAATGACATGAATACTTCATTGCATTTGCTCTCTTCATCTCTTCACAGTCTGTTTCTGATGACTCTGTCGATTTGGGTAGCAATTCTAAGCGGCCCAGTGTCCTTGACAACTTGGGAAAATCCCCTAAGAAGCCTGCTAAGAAGTCCACGGTATCTGTGCCCTGGTGGCTAGAGGACGATGATAGCGAGGAGGGAAAAGGTAGGTGAAGAAGCAGAGCGTGTCTCTGAAGCGCCAGTCAATTTAACTGAGATCAGCTGTGATGCTTTGAGTCCACCTGTATGAGTATGGATTGTGCAGTTTCACATGTAGCTTTTCAGCAGTATTAAATGGACGTCTTTTAAGTGGATTTGAATGCTCTGATGGTTTGTCAAGATAATTGGAGAAATTACTTTGGTTTGTTAGAGATTTTTTTTTGGTGGTTTAGGAATAAATGCAGTGTTCAGAGCTATTCACATGAGGGCACTATGCACAAACGATCATTTTTCTGACCTGAATGATGTAAACAAATTTCAAACATATGACACTGAAAGAAGAATGAAGAAATTCAAAATGAGTTGCTTAATGGAACAGGCTGTTGCAGGAAAGCAAACAGGAGTGTGGGTCTTTGTATTCACAATAAATGTAAGGCTGGTTTATATATCAGCCTTTCAAGGTCCTCTGATCCCTTTGAACATCTGTTTGCTGCATGTGATATTTGCTTAGGGCATTCATTGTTTTTCTTAACAGGTTTCAAAGGAGTTTGATGAATTAGTAAATGTCCTTCAAAGAGCGCACCGGTATTACTTTTTAAAAGAAAAATAAATAACTGGTCACTTTGCAGTAAACTGTGTCTTTTAATACCTTAACTTTTAGGGCCTCTAACTGTAAGTGGTCATGATATTTTATGTGTAATTCATTCTTTAGTTCCTGTGTAATTAACATTACATGATGTTTATGGCCTGGGGACCTGTCCAGGGTGTTTTCCCACCTTTCGCCCAGTGAGTGCTGGGATGGGCTCAGGCAGCCCCTGCGACCCTAATTATTATAAGCGGCTTAGAAAATTAATGAATAAATGAATGATGTTGATCACCTGTTTTTGATGGTTTGACCTTCTCGTATATGATCTTTTTATGAGCCTTTGAACATCACCATGTTGCTACCAGTGGAATGTAAAGTGCAACTGATGAAGCAGTTAGAGGAGTCTGTCGTTTTCTGTTTCTTTTAACTGGTGTCATGTTTAGTTAGTCTACATGTTGAGCAATGATTTAATGAGAGGAAAAGAAACAGATTCTACAAACGCGTCTTTGAAGTTGTGTTTGTACTACACGTGGCTGTCAGCGGTGCTGTGAAGTCAGTACACAAAACTTTTGACTCTGACTCCGACTCCTCAATTTATGTTACCACCGACTCTGACTCCAACTCCAGTAACCCAATTTTGCTTCCAACTCCGACTCCAACTCCAAATCTACAGCACTGCTTCATACAGGGCTGTGGAGTCGGTACAAAACCTTTGACTCCGACCACCGACTCTGACTCCAGTAACCCAGTTTTGCTTCCGACTCCACAGCACTGGCTGTCAGCGAGTTTTTTTTTTTTCCTTGTTTTGAGTCCTTTTTTACTCACTGTATCCTTTATGTTTGTATAACCAATGGACACAGACTGAACTTAAGTTCTCGGTTTCCTAGAGCTAAACTCACTGCCTCCTCACTAGGAAGCTCTCACATAAACTGGGCTGTGGTTACCTGTTCCCTGTGTCTTTAAACAAATTTTCGGTAGAAAATGATTATCTGCTTTGACACGTTTGTCGTGGCCTCTCCACCTTTTCACTTTTTATGTCCTCGAAACAGCATTCATTCGGTTTCTGAATTGCTTCATATCTGTCTGCTCCCCCTGCTTATTTTTCTTTTTTCTTTTTTTAATTTCTTCTGATTGCATACTTTGTCTGTCCTGTCTCTCATTCTTCCCGCTCTTTGCAGACAAGCCCGTTAAACGCAGTTTTGTTAAAGTTAAAACTTCTCAGGATGTGGACACTCAAAGGGAGAACAGTTCGAGAGAAAGCCAACCTCTAGGTACATGTTCCACGTTGTCACACTAGCTGTCCTTTAGAATGCAGGAATCCCATTTGTGTGAGGCACTTAAGTCTATATGTTCCAATTTGCCATGTCCCTTTTATGTCAACAGCTGAGCTGAGTTAATGACTTCCATTAAAAGCTCAGTGAGTGCTACTGCCAGGAAATTTAAAGTGATTTATAGAGATTTTGTAATCTGTGCAATTTGGCATAATGACCTGAGCTTTTGTTCCTTAAAACTCCTGTCAAAATGTTTCATGCCGCTCATGCTTTGTGTCTTCTACCACATACTAAAATCCAAACCACGTTTCCTATTTTTCTGTTTTTCTTTCCCCATGACTGCATGACATTCTTTCTTCTTCCTAACTGTTTTTATGATTCTTTCTGCTCCTCCCTGTTGTTTTGACCGCGTTTTGCAGTCCCTATTAAACCCACACCAAAACCCCGCAGCAAAGCCCTGGAGAGGGTCCACCAGTTGGTTAAAATCCACCAGGCCAATCAGCCGTCCCACGACGCAGGCAGGCAAACGAGCCCCGAAACGAAATCCGACAATGCTTCAAGGCAGAGAAGCCCGACGCCCGAACGCTCTCCCGACGCAGAGGGGCCGAAAGACTCCAACGATCAGGCATCGAGACACGCTGCATCAACACCTGAAAGCTGTCAGGTCTCTGGAGTGTCAGGGCAGAAGTGTTCCAGTCCCTCAGACACCAGTGACATGCATGTGGAGAGCAGTGATAATGAGTCATGCTCGAGTGGAGATGGTAAAGGATTGTTATGAGCTCGGTTGTCCTTGTAGAAGAGTCCACTAAAGAAAGGGAAGTAGACTTAGATGGTAGTTTAACAATTTTTTTTTTTTTAAACAGTTTTGTGAATTTGTCTGTGCAGTAAATGAGTTTTAGGGCCATTTTATCACAAAGAAAGCTTATTTTATACTTTTCCTCCGTACATTTGTTATTCATAAGGACAATAAATTGTAACTTTCTTTGAATGCTTTGGAAATGCTCTGTCTATAAACAGTCTGTCAGTTGTTATGGTTACCAGCATTAAATGAACAGTCAGTTCATTTGGACGGGGCTTTATACAGCGCACTGGAATGACCTTTGAATTTATGAATCAGCTGTCACACCACGATTTTACATTTACCACTTTTACACCAGCCTCTTATAGGAGAATTATATCCAATCTGTATTTACAATGATCAAAACAATACCCGGAATAAACAGACCCCGTCCATTCATCTATCCTGCATAAACTTTATGACTAACTGATTCTGAAGAGTATAATGGAGAAATCTGGAACACATTTAAAAGTTAAACCGCTGTTGATGTGGCTTTGTTGTTCTTCTTTATTTGCTTTTGTTTTGATTGGAACTCATAACGTATATTTAAAGCTGTCTTGGATAAAAGCATCTGCCAAATGACTAAGTGCAAATGTACTATTTTGTGTGGTGCGGTTATGCCTTTTTTTTTTTGTAATGCTCTGATGCTTAAACTAATTTACTGCATTTTTCTTTTTTTTTCTCTGGAGGCTCATTAATATACTAAGGCTTGTGCTTTTTGTAGGATTACAAAGCACATTACAGAAATGGAAATAACCAAATTAAGTTGGTTATCTGCCTTTACTCAGAATGTGTGAAATTGAGCAACCTCGTACTGTTACAGCATATGGTTGCAAATGATGCACGGGGTAATGTTAACGCTGAGTGAAACGCTTCCACTCATTTGTTATTGGCAGGAATACTATCGTCTGGAAAGACTTTCCGTAAGTCCGAAAGGAAATCTCAACCCATCCAAGAGGTGGATGAGGAGCAGCTCAATGAGCGTGGATCTGAGGATGAGGAGGGTCGGGAACCAGCTATCTTCAGCAGGGACAGTCTAGAGCCAGAGGGTGAGTTGACCAGCTTCAGCTACACACTCTTATCCCTGTGAGTTTCCGTAGCGCTCTGGACTCTGGCCTGTGACGTAACCTATGATACATCTTTTGTTCTGTCCCTGGCTGCACGCAGATTCTCTGGTGGCCTCAGGTCCTGGTGCGAGTGCTGCCAGGTTGGGGCTGGACACCCTCGACGAGGAGGACGAGAAGGGCAAATTTTTCGCCAATCTTGAAAAAGAGCCTTCATCTACTGTGGATTATACCAGACTGAGAAGAAAACCGGAGTCTGGGGACACCACCTCCACCACCCACCAACGGTGGCCATCTACGCCTTTTTTTCTTTAATGATAGTGGGCTTGTGTAGTGCCTCTAAGGAATTACCAAGAGTTACCAAGCACCGTGACCTTTAACGTTCTCATAATTTAAGTGTTTTTTTTTTTTTTTTATAGAAGCGAACAGGTGACGTCGAAAGGAGAAGGTCGTAGAAAAGAGAATGACAGAGCTGAGGGCTCTGATAATGATGCTCCAGGTAAAAGCATTACCAAGGCCAGTTATTTCACATCTGTCATCTTCGAAATGGACATCCATTCAACTTAATCCTATATTTGAATTCGCCAGAAATACAGTACCTGTTTCATAAGGACAATTCACTTGTTTTCTGTAGCTTCCCCTGCATACAGCGAGGATTTTGAAGAGCCAAGCGAGAAAGAAAAAATTCTACAAAAGGTAAAAACAACACTTTTTAAGCGTCGGTGAAAGAATATGCTGCGTAAATCTAAATCTGAAAAGTTCTGTTGTGTTAAGAGGATGGCTTACAAATAGACACAAGGTTGCAGTATCTCAGACAGCATTATTGGGCGCTCAAACACATCCAGTCCAAAAGAATTACAGTGAGAGCAAGTGTTTTGTTTTTTTTTTCTGTAGTTTTTATAAGTGGTAAAGAGAGTGTGACCTTCTGTATCTGTCTTATCTAACAGGCCGTGCCTTATATGCTCACAATAGTTTCACTTTGTTTTAGAAACCTGAGAGACATGGCATGCTTGCAAAAGGTGAGTGTGTGTGTGTGTGTGTTTTTTTTTGACAATTATGTATTTATTTAAGTTTAAATGTGTTATTGTGAGGCTTTGCATCTCTCTGTAGTCTCTCTGCATGACTCTCTGAACTCGACGGATGGGGCTCTGCCCCTAGCAGTAGGTCACGAGAGCACAGGGGAGGAGGCGGGGAGAGGGGTGTGGACAGAGCCCAGAGTGACAGAGGAGGGACAACCAGGTGCAACAGGTCTTGAAGAAAGTTTTATTTCATGACATTGCCTTGTGGTTGGTGAAACATGAAAACTCAGAATAAGATGAAATTGACTGAATCGTCACTTTATGCCGCTACCGTAGAATGTATCGATTACTAACATTTGTGTTTGTGTCTGTGCGTTTTTCGGTGCCTGTTTCTTTCAGGCCAATCCTACGTTCAGAGCGGGGTAAGTGAAATGGAAGCCCTACAGGAGGCATACAGACAGATCAGTCACTCTGCGGAGGGCAGGGAGGAGCACGTGGAGAGCTCCCGCCCTGCCGTTCAGGAGCGCAGCGGGAGCCCGGCTCCGTCCCCAACGCCGGAGCGCTCCCGCGGAACGCTCCGACACGCCTCCACCGCAGAGTCAGGTCAGCCTCCGTCTCCCTCATCTGTGAGCAGTTTGACTGAGTAACCGGGCGGGGAGCCTTTAGAATAGCTTTAATAAAACACTTTGCGTGGACTGTTTCAGACAGACCTACGGGATCTGCTTTAGAATACGAAACATATCTTTTAGCTGAGTCAGCTTTATTACGTTAAAGGACTTATTTTAAGATCTGCGTCTGTGAACATAGGATAAGTCATTATATTTGTGGGCTTCTCTGTGTGAATTTCAGACTTGCCCACCGCAGAAGAACTGATGCGTCCGATTGGCCTAGAGTCGGGGTTCACCCGTGGCTTTTTCCTCCAGCCCGTAAGGTTGGTCTAACTCAGAACAGAGCTCAAATCATAACCAGACCCTGTTAGTCACAATGGTAAAATATGTGACTGGGTGAATTCTTTTTGTTCCACAGCGAGGCAGCTGTGTCCGCAGATACCAGAGCACAGTCCTCATTCAGGATGTCCTCAGAGGAGAGCCACGGAGACGCAGTCCTGATAGGAGCTTTTAAAGGAGTGGATAATGAGCTGCACACAGGAATGGAGGAGGCATTGGCCTCCTCTGGTCAGAGAGAAAAGAAAATTGCTGAAGAAATACAGAGACTGATGCAGGAGCAGGAGGACTTCTCGCAGCAACCGGGCAGCACTTTCGCCGTCAAAGGCAAGAAACGTCAGGTGAGATTCACCTACAGCACTTTCACCATCAAAGGCGAGAAACGTCAGGTGAGATTCACCTACAGCACTTTCACTGTCAAAGGCAAGAAACGTCAGGTGAGATTCACCTGCAGCTTTCAGGGACTGGATTTAACCGTGACGCGAAAGAATGGCTGTTTTAATATTACGTATAACTCTCTCTGTATCACACTACTCTCAGTATTAAACATTATATTTCTGCTGAGCACTGTCTGTGAATACAGAAGAGTTGACTCTGGTTTACAGAGAAATTCTGATGGAAGAAAAGAGCAGCTGAGGATCATATTGTCTTTCCTATGTTGAAATGTATGAGGTATTGTTTTGACTATCTTTGTAGGTTACCGGACGCTCCAGACCTTCTGTTGCTCTTCCTGTATCGTCGAAAAAGACTCAAGTTCCTCCTGTAGGAAGCACTAGAACAGAGAGCAGAGCGTCGCCGTTGGCAACGAAACCTATTACACGAGGCAAGACCAGCCAAGCAGTTAAGCGTCCGTTCACACTGACCCAGAGAAAGCCTCAGAGCCAAAGGTCAAACAAGACTTCAACTCCCAGTCAAAACGACACTGCCAAAGGTTACTACAACATGTTTGTTAGAGACAGTGTTAAAATAGCACATTACTTTGTGTTGCTGAGTGGTGTTAATGTGTTATGTGCTGTTTTGTAACACCTTTTGTGTTCCTTAAGCGGCAGACCCCAGTCTGAGACTGAGCGGTGATCTCATTGCATCCGTCCAGTCTTTTGCTGCCTTCCTTCAGCACCAGATTGAAAGAGGAGGTCTCCAGGGAGCAAGTCCTCAACAAGCCCTGAACCAGAACTCTGAGACAAGTGTGAGTAAAATGCTTATTTCATAAAAAAAAAAAATAGCCCAACAGATATAAAGTAAAACCACTCAACATCGAGACAGTGACTCTGGGTGACATAACTGTACTCATTCAGTGATGTAACCAGGGCTCAGTTTTAGGTTGAGGCCAAGTTGTCTGGGCTTAACATCGGTGCTTGCGCACCTCTGAACTCTGTTATTGTGTGTGTGTGTGTGTGTGTGTGTGTGTGTGTGCGCGTGTGGTGTAGAAGGAGGAGGAGGATGCAAACGAGGAGGAGCCCTTTAGTAGTACAGCTCCAGCACAGGAGAGATCGTCTCTGGAGCGAATGCGTCTTGAGCTAGCCAAGAGAGAAAGAGAACTCCACATCCGAGAGGAGGAGTTATGCCAACAGCATAGCAGAGAGCTTGCTTCTCTCAGACAAGAAAACTATGTGCTACAGAGCAAAGTTAGTGTGCCTGTGCTTACACACACACACACACACACACACACACACATATATGCCCACACACACAGCAAACCTCAGAAAAAAAGAACTTACACAACAGACGGAAAGGTCCTTTGGGTAATGAACCTTGGTAATGTTGTCCTGAAGTCGACTGATTTAGTAATGGGGTTTATTGTGTTTTGATTTTGTGGGAAATGTCGTAATTGGAAATAAGAATAGGTAGTACTATTGTGAAATCCTCCATTGACCCCAAGGTCGAGGATGTTTTTTTTCTTCCTTGAAGGCTGACATTACTGAAGACCGAAAGGCAGAGCTATGCAGTTTTTTTTATGTTTTCCACTATGATATTGTAAAGCTTAAAGGACATTTTCAGTCAGAGCTGCACACTTGTGTATTCGTCCTTTATGTTCACGATAATGAGGTCCTACTGAATACACCTAAGATCTGGAACCCTAAGGACAATTTTGCCATGTTTTTGATTCTCTCATGGTTAGAGTTATAATGTCCTAGAAACAGTTTGGCAGCTTTACACGAAATAGCGTTGTTAACAAAGGCAATACAAAATAAAAGCAAAATTCTAAATACTAAAAAAACAACTCAAAACACTGGTGGATCCTGTCTTTCAGTAGAAGCATTTGCTGAGACAAACAAAAACGATTGATTTGTCCATTAGACAATTAAAACATCCGAGTTGATTTCGAAGATGGATTGAAATATACAAGAAATTGACTGTTTCACTGTTGGGGAAAATGTGTTTCTTTAGTCAAGAGACCTCTATTCTTACCTCTCCCCAATGGGCTCTTTTTATTGGATGTAATGTTTATAGACAAAAGCAACTTGTGGTTCTTACAGTGGTGTGAATAGTGTGTGTATGGTGCTGAAAAAGCATTTTCCAATCATGGCAATGAAGAGATGTCTGAGAATATTCAGAAGGTCAACAACGAGCTTTTGGCTTCATTATCAGAGACGCTTTGCATTTTCCCATCACAGTGAACTAGGGCCTTCTCGAGGACCTGTCACAGTCTTAATGTAGATAAGAGTCAAGTTACTTGGCTGTACAGTATTTGTTTGACTGGATTGCACTGAATGTTTGGGGAAATGATGAGGCCGCTCTTGTGATTTGCTTGCTCCGTAGCTGCGGAGTGCTGAGGAAACCAATAAGAGGAGGAGATGGAGCTTTGGTGAGGCCTCAGATCCAATCACAGAGGAGAAACTCAGACTCATAGAGAAAGAGGTGAAGGAGCAAGAGACTCTTATTCAGGGTTACCATCAGGTGAGCAGACCTCTCTCTGTGTCTGTCTGTGACAGCTGACAGACCCCTACCCAAATGCTATAGCTACCGGATTATCATTGTGGTCTGTGGCAGTCAGGCTTTCACTGAATTTCATCAAATTTATGCAACGGATGTTTCAAGGTTATATAACTGCCGGATAAATGACTGCCAGATAAAAATTTCTCTTTTTAGAATGCAGTCCCTAGATGATTCATGTGAAATGTGTGCCCTGTGCCATGATCTTAACAGTTTCAGTCCGTTCCCCATTTCCGATCTATACTGATGAAAGCTTGGCTGTGTGAGTGAAAGAAATCACATTCAGCTATACTGAAGCCAGTTATCTTTCCAAAACCCAACGATATGAAACAAACAAAGGATCTTATATACTTAGGAACAGCTTACATCTCTCCTCCTAAAATCAAAACTGAACTCTTTTCATCAGCCACTTTTCGTTTAATGCAGTATTTCAAAACTCATAGAATTCAGCCTCTCTGTGGTAATAGAGATCCCCCCTAGTAAGGGAGGAAGAGCCATGTAACTATATCAATTCATTTACTTACTTTAAATGAAAAAGCATTTGCGGACTTTCCTTCACTTCTCACCTGAGGGCTTGTAATTTTGTCGTCTCCTACTGTCGTTTATCTGTGTTTGATATGGATTTTAACTCAACAGGAGAATGAAAAATTGTACCTGCAGCTGAAAGCCATGCGAGCTCAAAGCAAACGCACTGAAGAGGCCATGTTGGCGGAGAATCAGCGTCTCCTGAATGAACTGGCTATTACCAAGTGAGTCATTACACCTACACCTGCATACGTCTCTTTGAGCAGATTTGATGGCACTCATCTCTAAACAAAAGGTGAGCCTCTTTCCAACAAGCCTCATCTCCCTCTGTGTTTTGTTAGGGATCAACTGAATAAGAGCACCGGTGAGAGGACTGTAGGTAATGTGGGCACTGGTGAACAGAACTATGGAATCAGAGAGCTGCTGGGAGAGATTGAGGCTGCACAGGTAAGTTACGTTCAGTAAAGACAGCTTTTAGGTGAACTCTGCTCATATATTCCTTCTCAGCACGTCTGTGGTGTGTGTGTGTGTGTGTGTGTGTTGTGTGTGTGTGTGTGTGTGTGTGTGCGCGCACGTATGAGTGTAGAGGAACGAGGCACGACTTCAGGAGGAAATTAGAAGACTGAAACAGGAGAAGCAAGCCCTTCAGGTGGATCTGGAAATGATGAAAAAAGACAGAAATCTTGCCAAAACACAGCTGATCCATACCTCAGGTAAAAACTGGGTAGCATGCCTGTCTGAGAGAGAGACAGAGAGAGAGAGAGTTGAATGGCCAGACCATAAGTAAAAAGTGAGGTTTGGACTAAAACTCTGTGTTGGGTAGGCGACAGAGACTTTGAAGTGAAAGTGCTGGAGGACAGACATAAAGAGGAGGTGGCTGAACTGAAGAGGAGGCTGCACTGGTATGCTGAGAACCAAGAGCTGCTGGATAAAGATGCAGCCAGACTGAGAGCTGCCAATGCAGAAACACAGAGACTGACAGAACAGGTGTGACACACACGGTGGACTCACACATCAACTTGTTGTCAGTGGTGTTTTCTTTTTTTGTGTGTGTGTGTGTGTGTGTTTTTTGATGACCGTTTGGTCAGATGAGTCATTGCATGATCTGTATATATCATCTTATCAGGTCGAAAAGCTGAAGTTAGAAGTTAGCAAGAGAACAAGTCAGGAACAGAGGAAAGTAAAGGAGAGAGCCAGTGACGCAAAGAGAATTCAGGACCTGGAGCGACAGGTGGGTTACGTACTTCGCAATGTCATTTCATCGTATCGACGAAGTAGAACATGCTCCATCTGAGTGCCTGTTTTTAAGATCAGTCTAACCAATAAAGACAAAAACCCTCTTGACCCGTGCGTTCAAATCCCTCACTCACGCGGTGCAGTCTCTCTCTTTCTTTTTTTTCAGAATGTACTTTTCCATGTCTATTAAAAGCAGTCTCATGATTACAGAGTAGTCATCTGGGCGCTCTCAGAGGGTTTTAGTGAAGACTTGGAGCACATCCTTGAGTTGCATTCTCTCTGTCTGGGCGGCCCGCTCCTCTTTTCCTAATCCGTCACGAGTTCCGTTATCGCAAAAGAACACGACTCGCTTCAGAGCAGCATTACCGGCATCAGTCAGATACTCTGCTTCACCCTCACTCAGAACAGCTCGACAGATTCTGTTTCTGCTCATTCAGATTCCGGCTTCTCATGATACACTGCCTCCTCCTTGTTTTTTTTTTTTTTTTTTTTTCATTGTGAGAGTAGATTATTTTTATGTGCTAAGATCTGATGTGAGGTTTTTTTTTTTTTCTTTATGAAAAGAGTATCACACCATGAATTTGAAAAGGCCAGTTTGAGATTAATAACATTACTGGTTCTTCATTTGCATGTCTGAAAACGTATGAGGGATTATGTAAAAATGTATGAACTCATTTGCCTCTGTGGGTGACAGAAATGTAACTGTATCGCTCACACCTCTGTGCCTTCACACTGAGTGGCAGGGTTTCTGTGTCCTCTTTATTCTGTCTTAATGGCTGTAAAAGAGAAGGTTTAGACAGGAGGCGTATGTGTGAGAGATCGTCATATCAGTCTGAACTGCGTTTTTCAGGTCAAGGAGATGGAGGAGATTATAAAGCGCAGACACCCAAACTCCCTGCCGGCTTTGATCTACGCCGCGGCTTCTGCGGTCGGAGTGGAGGGGGGTGGAGGAGGAGGAGGTGGTGGCGGCAAGCCCTCCGCGGCCCCTCAACCCCCACCTCAGACCGTGGCCCTGCTGGAGAGACGCATCCACAGGTTGGAGGCCGAGCTGGAGGGTCGTGATGAGGATGCCAAACGCAGTCTGAGAGCCGTGGAACAGCAGTTCCATAAAATCAAGGTAAAAGATGCAGCACTGAGGGAGATGACAACCACCTCCGTCAGATTAGTGCAGTGGGGAGAACAAAAAAAATAGAACGCAAACAAAAGCAGCCGTGATTTAATTAATCGGCAGAGCAAATAAAACGCAAAGCCACTCAGCGTGGAGGAGAATGAAATGGACCTTGATAAACAGCCAAGACTGTTGCTCAGTGACAGGAGTCTGGATTAAATTAGACTTGAAGGAGAAGTTCATTGCAGTCCTTACTTCTGCTTAAATTACTTAGATGGTGTTCCATCAGCTACTTTGATATTTAATAAATGTATAATGTATCAAAAATGTTCATGTCCACAATGAACTGAAACAAACTCGAAACTACTTTGTTTTGTTGTGCCCTTGAAGGAGCCTTTCAAAACAATGACTTTTTAAATGTCAACCGAAAAAAAGAAAAAAAAGCTGTATTTGCCTACAAATGTTTTTCTGAATGATTGGAACAGGCTGACTAAAATAGCTTCGCATTCTGTTTAAGCCATATATTGATGCACTTACTGGACTCAAAATGTAAACCACTAAAGTCAGTACTGAATATTGACGTAATCTAGTGATGTGTTCAGATCTAGAATGTGATCCAAAACATTGTCACAACAGTTAAACCACAAGGAGGTGACTGGACCCATGCATGTGCAAAACTGAACTTCCCCTTAGAGAGTACACCAGAGTTGTTCATCAATAACCATTCCCTGTTGGAAAGGCTGGCTTTTAAAGCTTAAAGATTTATCAGTTTGTCATTTCTACAGCAGTCATCAAAAGGGATGGGGATAATATTCTCGGGAGACTTATAAACGTATTTCTCATCCAGGAATTTGGCCTTTTGGTGGAGAAGGCGTGTGTGGAACAGCAGAGCAGAGAGACCTTGGTCAAAATTGGATTTCTATTGATAGCTCAACATTAAAAATTGTTGATCTCAATTCTGTTGATGTATCGTGTCTCTAGCTCTTGCTTGAATTTAATCTGAGGATAGGATACATTAAACAGATCTTATAGGAGCTCTTCATTTTATATTTTGATTCAAACTTGTACCTTTGTCTATAAATAGGTAAAAATGCACAAATGCTCTTGTATGTTTATTAATCAGTGTATAAAAGCTGGAGGTAAAGGCCTTTGTCTTGATTAAACATTTTTACGTTGCCATTCATTTAACATACCATGGAATTGGAAGTCTAAAGTGTGTAAATTAGGTTATGTGTGTGTGGATGTTTTTCTGTAGCTCCAATATGAGGAGCAGATCTCAGAGTTGGAACAGCAGTTGACAGACAAAAGCCAGCAGGTACAGGGGCGTTCGTGTGAGGAGTGGGAGTCCCGAGTTCAGGCCCTGCAGCAGGAGTTAGAGCGCGTGAAGGAGGCCCACCAGAGCCGAGAGGAGGCCTTGCGGGCGGAGCTGACCTCTGCCCGGGAGCAGCTCCATCAGGTCCAAGACAAGCCCCAGCGTAGCCCCTCGCGGCACCAGCGTCAAGCGGAGGCAGCTCAGGCTTACCGCATCGAGCGTCTGAACCAGGACCTGGCCGCCAAGAGCCGCACCATCCAGGAGCTCACCCGTACCGTGGAACGCCTGCAGAGAGAGAGACGAACCATGCTCTCCGCCCCTAGGCCCGAACGAGCTGGCGCAGAAACCAAACGACTCCCGGGCCAGATCAAAGAAGCCGCGGCGGCGGCTGAGAAAGCGGGGGTCGAGACTTTCCCCCCCACGCAGGATGAGAAAGACTACCAGCCCACCGCCTTCTCAGGATCCCACATCTCTGAGGTACAGCTGGAGAGCGACAGATTGAGACTTAGACTGGAGCAGCTGGAGCTTCAAAAAGAGCAGGAGCGAGTCTCGCTGCAAGCTGCTGTCACACAAGCCGAAGCAGAGCTTCAAAGGTACACACACCCACACATCCATACACCAATACACAGACACATTCACAAATATGCACTGCATGTCCGTTTTCCAATTGGGCTTACCTTATGAGTCATTTTTGGATCGTTCCATCTCAAAGTACATGGAATCGCAGATTGTTCTCAGTTGAGTTGTGTAGATACGTAACCCAAACAGTCGCATTGTTTTGTAAAAAATCCAAATAAGTAATGACGCTCCACCCATCACCCCATGCCCGTTCCAGCACACAGTCTCCACCATCACTTCTCTCTGACAGTCAGATAGTTTGGCAGTGCAGTTCAAAACACTGTTTCATAAACTCTTCTAATGTATCCCTGGAAACATGTGGTGATGGTCTTTTTTCTCCCTCACAGATTAATGAGTCACAAAAGTCTTTTTTGAATCATGACATATTCATCTGTGAAAGTACCATTTTCTGACTATCAGATGTGTCTAAGTTAGAAGATGTAAAAATTTAACCTTGAACCAAATTGGATGAATATATATATGGCATAAAGCATAACACAGCAGTGCAAACTGAACAGCAGTGAATTTTTACTGTTTCAAAGAAAAAATGCAATGACCCCTCAGATCGACAACCTTTTTGTTTTTCTCGGATTTACTCATGAGTGATCGCGTGAAGTAGTTTTAACATCGTAACCGAAGGGCTTTAAAGGCATTTTTGTAATGCGGTAATGAGTCAGGTTATAACTTGTTGCCATTTGGAGAACCAGCGATCTGTCAGTAAACAGAGCAATCGTCACGTCTAGCCATCCTGTCAGACGCCGCTGAGACTGCTCTGCAGGCCTGAGCAAAGACTTTTAATAGTTCAGCTTTCAGAAACCCAGCATGTGTGTGAAAAAAAAGCAGAGCCAAAACGAGGGAGTGAAAAAGAGCGGTTTTGCCCTCCACCAGTCAGATTTTCATCTGTAATGTCACACCGAAGAAGGGACACAGTCACACAGATAGCATTGTTTACTCTGTAGTGGCTTAAAATGTTTGTGTTTGCTTTGTTTGTGTACAGCTGGGATCTCTGTACCCAGTAATTGCACATCATCAGTTCCTGAGTTTCTGAACCAAAATGCCTTCATAGTGATTGTGTTAGTTCCTGCGTATTCACCCTTGCTGAACTTCACAGTAGGCTGTGTGGTTACCATGACTTCATGAAGCAGATGAAGTGGGGTTTTTCCACTTGGCACACAGAACAAATGATAGAACCTATTCTAAATTACTGGCTTTAGAAAAATACTGTGCATTATGGTTTTTTTTTTTAATTTGTTTTGTTTTTGTATTTTGCATGTGTTTATTTTCGTAAACAATAATTGCCTGGGTGCATAAAAACGATTGGACCCATAATCGTTATCCCTCTTAGTTATTCTCTGTTGTTTCTTTCGACCCTGCTGTGCACCACAAGATTAAATTAAATTGTATTAATTGGTTAAATCAGATGCTTCTGTGGTGAATTATTCACACCAGGTTGTATAAACTCCTCCCGTGCTGCCGAGTGGAGGATTAGGCCGTTAACCCTTTGCTGTCTGTAGGGCCCAGGAACGGCATGCGGAGCAGCTTGCCTTGCTTAAGGCCAACCACCAGAGGGAAATGGAGCATCTCCTTGCACGCCAGGCCCTCGAGCATTCTTCTTCTAAAGTAGCTGAACTGACCAATCAGCTAAGCACACAAGAAGTACGTTTTCGGTGCTTTCGTCACATTTTTGACCGTATGCTAGTTTCCATTCCATCTGATACATCTGGTAATGACTTGACATTTCTGTTCGTCGTACCGCTCTCTGTAGATAATGCTGCATCGTTTGCGTGAGCAAGTGAAGGAACTTCAAGGGACTAAGGAATCTTTGGCGATATACAAGCTGAGAGAGGAGACCCTTCAGAACCAGGTAGGCAAAACGCAGTCCATCTCCATCCATGCATCCATCTACCTATCCCTCCATGTTTTTGATGTCTCAGTAACAATTCCCTCTGTCTTCTCTGCATAGCTGGCCAAGCTTTTGGAGGAACTGAAGGAAGCAAAAGAGGCCCACAGCCCAGAACTGAAACATTTCACCAACCTGGAGAGAAAGATCCAAGCCATGGAGCTCAGATACACCCAGCGAGAGAGAGAACTACAGCAGGTATGTAGATGCCTGCATGCACACTCTCACACACACACACACACACACACACACACAGAGAGCATATACTAAGCTTGTGCTATGGTGCAGGTGATAGCTCAGACGCGGGTGGTGGTGGAGGAGGAGCAGCAGGCGGAGTTGGAGCGCTGGAAGAAGCTGGCTCAGGGAAAGGCTCGAGAGCTGGAGTCTTTCCGGTTGGAGCTGGACTCCATACTGGACGTGCTCAGAGAACTCCAGAGACAAGGAGTCGTCATCCCTGTACCTGAAGCCAGCTCTACAGTTCCCCCTACGCGTCTGGCCTGGAGCTCCTGAGGTGTCTCCAGTCTGCTTTACTCTGGGAACATGGGTGTGTGTTGGTCAATGCTGTGACTGTCTTCTGTCAGTGAGGTATTGTAGTGGTTCTGGTCCATCTCTGGGTTTATTGTTACATTCATAAACCAGCATGTTTACTGTTAATTTCACACCTATGACAAGGACAAAACACTGACCAAATGAGGAAATATCCTCAGCATTATTTAGCAATAAAGTGGTGCTAGGACAAAGCATATTTATTTTGTTTGTATAGAATATATTTATTTTTTTTGCCGAGACTTAATCAGGAATCCACAGTTAATATTTATGCAAATGAGTCTGTGATGTTTTGTATGTTCATAATTAATATTATATTGTAACATGTTCATGTGCAGTTGTATACTGCAGACCTTATTAAAATAAATACCAGACATTGAATTATCTTGTCTGTCATATTTTATATACACAAAAAAACTCCTGCTGGGGGAGGGCGGGGGTCAAAATAATAAGCTGTCACTTTAACAATAAACAGGGTAAACATGTTGTTGAGAAAAAAAGGTGTGAAGCAGTATTCTGAAGTCCTCCAGCATCTTCTGAAAATAAAGAAAGGCGTGAATAAGGCTGTGTTATTGCCTCTGCACAGCCTGAGTGACTGAATCTCTATATACTTTATACACATGCCCTCAGCCTCAGCATAACAGACATCATTAGTCTTATTTTTATTTCCTGAAAATCATTTGTCAGGTTGAAACTCTCAAGCAGTGTAGTAATGAGATTGTGAGCAGACATGCTCCGGTTATTGTGGTCACGTACACGCACATACTGCTCGCTAATGCAGATATTATTAACAGATTTGCACAGGTACTCCCAGACCCTGATTTGTTTTATTAAACCTCATCTCACATCAGCTCCTCACTGCTGACTCCTTTATATCCGAATCTGCTTTCTCTCACTAAAAACTTGGGGATGCTAAATCCCTTTGGTTTGCCAAATGCAGACAGTCAGTTTCATCTCTTAAATCCTTTAGTCTAAGAGTGGAACTAAGACCATTATGCCCCAGTGAACAGCAGAATCTCTTATATGAGTCTTTCGAAGCTTAAGGGTCCACTCAAACCTGGAATCACTTCAGGCAGTCAGATAGTTGGTAGTGTTGTGCTCTCCGGGGACTTGTTTGGCATCTACCACCTTGGCCAGGAGCTGTATCGTCACCAAATGTAAAGGCCATGCATACGCAGGAAGAAATGCAATCCTGAACCGTTCTAGGCTTGACAAATGTTGTGTCCACGCAGTCAAAGCCAAGACGGAGGTGGCCTTTAGTCAATAACGTGACTGTTACTACGAGGGTACGATTCACTGTCCATGATAATGGGTGGCTCTCCCAATAACAGGTCGTCATCACCCAGAGTGGAGCTCAATTCAGAGTTCACGAAGTTGGGGATGTTAAAATGGGCCAAGAAAGCGGCTTCCCTGTCCGTCCTGTTCTCTGTCTCCGCGCTCTGGAGAACCAGGCCCACCGTCTCGTCAGGAGCGGTGGAACGAGCGCCGGCTTGCTGGTCTCGGCTCCTTCTGGCCCCGCTCAGGACCCCGCCCCCGCCCTGTTCCTCCTCATCCACGTAGCAGTGAAAGAGTGAACGCGATTCCTCCAGCAAGGGACGCGAGAGGCACGTTTTGTTTTCAAGGTCATGGGGGCGATTTAAATCCTCCAGGCAGTGGGTGAGACGTATGTGCTTCTCGCAAGGCTCTGCGCTCCTGCGTGAGAGAGACCACAGAGGAGTGGAAGAGGATTTTAGCATGTCAACACAATGTTCATTCAATCAGAAAAAAAAAAAAAAAAAAAGTCCTCTCAGAGGACGCAAAGTGAACACCAAGCTGAAGATATATTTACACATTTGATGTGGGTGGCTTCTCGCTCTGAATGGGTATGAGAGAGAAAGAGCATATCATATCTTTGTTTTCTCTCCTATAATCCTGCCTTTGTAAAAGGCAACTCCTGCTCTACAGGGGAAATGGATGAGTCACATCACTGGAGCAGTTTAATTAAGAGGGATATAAGCAGCAAGATAACACTGGTCTTCAGCTTCCCTCTGATCCATTAAAGCAGAACAAGGTAAATTCGTACATCCACTCAATCTCTTTTCCCTCAAAGCCCTTTCAGAGGCATTCATTATATACTATTCATTACATACGCCAATCAACGTAAATGAAAAATAAGTTTACAAGACAGAGGGCAAGTATATTCTTCCATTCTAGTTTTTTTTAATTGTTTTTCTGTCTCCCGTTGGGGGGGGGGGGGGGCGGACGGCAGCATAATTTATAACCTCGGACTAAAATCTGTGCCAGTCTGTTAAAAATTTGTTAATTCCTACCAGCGGTGGTTGGATAGTTGGACCTACTGCTGAATGTGATGAAACTCGGGTTAACCTGTATGCCGTCCTTGTAAGATAAGAACCCATGGGGTTATCATCACCGACCTATATGGCAATTGAGGTCAAATCCCAGAACTGGCTCTGTTTAATCAATGTGTTCTGGAAAGGCTCCAGCCAGAGTGAAACAACATTACTCAAGGGACTCCAGCACAGACAGCTAATGAGCCGTAGGCAGACCACACACACGCGCGTTAGTCCACAGACAAGTGAAAATGAGACTGAATCGCAAAGACGAGTAAAGAATAGAGAAGCCAGTGCAACCAGATCCAGAGAATGTGCAGTTTTGTACATGCAGAAAAAGTGGAATGACAAAGGAATAGCCCATGCATTAGCACAAACAATGTATATTCATCAATTATTAATTTTAGCATGATTCGCTTGATAATTGTTGCAGTTTACCACAATGGAAGTCTATTTTGTCTACAACTGTCAAACGCTTTCATCAGAACACGTGGCATAAAATGAAGGATGTTTGACACTTGCTGCAGATCACTGAGAATGACTGTGTACAGTACAACTCACTCTGGATGTGGGGCTCCAGTCTTGGTCAGAAGAGTCAAAACAAAGAACATGAAAATAACGAAGACTGCAAGGCCCACCCAGAAGCCGATCACAATGGAATCTGCAAAAGAAAACACGTCTAAGAGAACTGCTAAAAAAAAGAGTAATACATCAGTCTTTCAGCAACTACCTAACTCCATCTTGCTGTTTTAAGACCACCTCATGCATCAAAGTATTGACAGACAACCAGAAATTGGCCCTGTTGTCTGCAAACAGGGCTGACAATTGATGCCCCTTTACTGGGAATTCCCTTTATTGGAAATTCAAGCATCAGCTTAAGTGGCATTTGAATTCCTTCTCTTTGTAGTGTCCTCCTGAGCTTTGCTAATGAACTTGGCTGTCTGTCTAAATTTTGGCCACCTTTGCTGTAACATTAACGGAGTTGCATTTTACATCAGCCAACAGTTTAAGAGCTTCTTAGACACAGATACATGAACACCCAGTCAAGCGCATACAACATATATACATATTACTTGACCTTCAACTCCGTCCTCTAGGAATTTCTATCTGAACAGCAGTATCAAACTCATTTATTTGTTTAACATGTAAACTAGCTATAAATAAAAGTATAAAAATGACTGCATGAATCAGCTTTGAAATAATAGTTTTGAATCCTAGAACATTTATAGAATAAAAGCCCACAATACAGTGAAGGGAATGCCGTTGCAATTACTGATACCTGCAGAATAATGCACTTACACCCATTTATGAAAACATGCAAGCTTTGACTTGGTTAAATTTATGAAAACGGTTAAGTTGGTTAAATACATTAAGCTGTTGCTAAATATCTAAAATAGGGGCGAGCATTCAGCGGGACTAGTCGAATATTTATTAGTCCAGTCCAAAAAGAACCTTTGTTCCCGGACTGCATATTACAATGCAGGAGCAACAAGAATTCGCAAATTTGTGTAAGCATTCACAGTCAACATGTACACAAAAAGCACAACTACACTAACTTTACCTCGCATGTAGTGAAGTGCAAGACGAAAATGCAACACTTACATCGGTGCGCTTTGAGACCCTCAAAAGACACGGGCTCTTCGTCGTCGTAATATTCGTACCTCCATTCATAATCAGAGTTCGGGAGACCAGTGCTTGTAGTGTTGGAGGACTGTAACCCGGACATCTCAAAACACGATTTAAGTCTGTCACATTACAAATAATAAAGAAAGAGCTCTTCCTGAAAACACCTTCCTGCGATGCTCTACGACGAAATACATAGGCTTGATTATTATAGCCAGCCCTCGGATCTATGGAAGTGGTCAGCTTGTGAAATCCAAGCCAGAATGAAAGCCACGCTACGCTCCTGAACTACCGCTTGCTGCAGTCTCTGATTTGCCGGGTTAGTTAAGAAAAGTTATCATCTCCGTAGTGGCGTAATTGATCAGTAAAAGATGACGGTCACTTACCCGCAGATCTAAACCAGTGAGTTTCATGCCCGCAATTTCGCAAGACGATATCTAAATGCAGTGACCGCCACCCAAACGTGTCGTGTGTTCTGCTGCAGTGAGCTTTGCGGTAGAACGCGATAGGCGAAATTCGTGTTAGCCTACATCACTCAGGACCGAGGGCTGGTCCTTCAGTGAATTTGGTGCGCAGGCGGTTTCAGTCATTCATAGAAACTGGTGAGTGACATTGAACTGCTGCTTTTAGAGCAAGACAGAGAAAGATTTCAGATAATAGATGGTGATGTCATTGCATATACATATGGAGGTAAACAGAGAGATAGCATCTGTATTGTGCAGGCTAAACAGGTAATTAAATCATTCAGTAAGGCATGTGTGTTGTTATTACTGGTACTGGTAATTTTTAACTATGTTATAATTAGTGTGTTAAGCAGTTCTGGAGTGTATATTTGGTTGTAGTTTGTGCAGTTGCAGTTACGGATTTACAAGTAGGCCTGCAGCACCTTGGAAGGAACCCCGCCCCAAGCCCTCCTGAACCCCACGCCCTGATTTCTCGGACGTCAGATTTTAAATTGATCATTTGTATTGCTATCCATCTCTTCTTTATTTCATAGGAATAAAAAAATGTGGCGGCAAATAGAGACTAATGAAGAACGGAAATGCCCTAACTGTATTATTCTTATTCTCGGTGACAGATATGAACGCTTTGAATTGTCTTTTCTCGGGACGGAATTCTTCTTGAAAATACTTATGCTTTCCCAGATCTGGTGGATTGGAATCAATCATTTTCCAGAGAATTTAAAAATTGTCCAAAAGATTCTAAGATGTAATTATTCTTTGACTGGGTACTTGTGGAATATTGGTCTAGGTGGTCACTTGTCTGCAGGGGCGCCACTAGAAAATATGGTCTATATGAAAGAATACAATATAATAATAATAATGATAATAATAATAATAGTTTACTGTGAGGGTCCCCTGTCAATGCTGGACCCTTGAAATCATCTTAACTCACCCTCCGTCCCCCACCCCCCTTCACAACACCCCTGCTTGTCTGGTAGCCTTTGCATTGATCTTTGAGGTCCACTGAAGGGTACATGTTTTCCAGCTGAAAGACTTTAACTGACTGAACATAATTAACACATGTTGAGTTACGTGTCTCCTCTCAGTCTTAGAAACTGACCCTGTTCCTCTACTGAAGAGCATTGCTGGAAGGTACTAGCCATTCCTTTATTGAATTATGTTTGAAAAGTACCATTCTGAAAGGGCTAAGATACAGACATATATTTCTCTATTAGGAAATCTGAATACCAAACCTCGGCTCTTTCATTAACACAGTCTTATTCTTCCTTAGTCACAATATATTTCTCTATATTTAATTATATATATTTAAGCGCACACACACGCACACACACACACACACACACACCAAATTGTAGTTTCGGTTACCCCGCGACCTCTCCCGAAAAAAAAAAAAAGCTTAGTAGTTGTTCTGAAATTGTTTTAGATTCATTAGTATATCCAGAATGAGATTTAATGGAGGGAACAACAAATTCTGCAGCCAGGAGGTCACAGCTGAAGCCCAGTATAAATCACCAAGTTAATTTGATTTAGTGTTCCTTTTTGTCTGAGCTAGAGAGAACATTTCCCATCTCAGCTCATTAATATTCAGGATGATGGTGCTTTAGACTTCTAGGGTGAACCAAGTGTGTGGCAGGTGGCCATGTGAGTCACTTAGACCCTGGTGCCAGTGTTGTGTCTTACTAATGAGCTCAGAGTGGCCAAAACAGATCTGCCTGTTTATGTTAATTGGACACTCTAAAAACAAAACACCACAATGGTAAAATACCCCAAGGATATTACCTGCTGCACTGAATATTCAATTAATTTTCACTAGAATATCAGATGCAAGCCTATTAAATACAATCCTGACAGCTAACTAATTAGACTTGAAAAAACATGGGTCTGTCAGGACACTAAAGCCACACACAAGCATTTCTGACAGGTTTAGTTAGCCTGTTATCCTACTCAGTAACAGATTTTTTTTGTTACTCATATTCATGCATTATATTTTCAGTTTGATTTTTAGACTGAAGGAGCTTTTACTGAAGGAGCTATGCAGCCATTGGAATGCCCTGTTGACAGATGACAACTTTGTCACGTTGTCCAGAGAATTCAGTAAATGGCGCCTACTTGATTCTGTTTCAGCCTTTACCTGTAAACGTATCTCATGCACGTTTTAACCCCCCCCCCCCCCCTCCATCTTTGATCCTGAAATGTTCAACTATGCTTTGTTAGACTTCCTCTGACATTAAAGAGGACTATACAAGCCATTGAATCTAATTTCTTTTTTTTAAAAAAAACGTACATTTTATGTAATTATGTCAATTAAATCTTTTTATAATCAAGTAATGAGTGGAACTATAGAGAGAAATATGAGTGTTACAATTCCATTAAGCAGAAAAAGCGCAGAGTGATTGTGAGAATTACATAAGGTAGAGTTCTCTGTTTGATTTCATTGACCTGGAGTCCCACTCACTTTTGAAGCACCTCTTACCATGTCAGGAAGCTCTTGTCTCATCAATTACCGGGCTTTTAACGTCAACTGAAGGCAACTCAGTACAGCCTCTGTTTCTCTGCTTTCCTACGTGTCCACATTTAATGTCAGAAAGCCTCTAATCAAACTTCGCATGGCTTACATGGCTAAGTACTGTCATTATACCTTGTAAGATGTTTCCATGACATAAAATCACTGACTAATTTAACATCGCTCACTATCAAAACACTACTAGAAAATGTTAAACACATTGTTTTATTATGAGTGAACGGTGAGAAATATTGTACTGAACAATGTCCTTTAAAAAAAAAAGAACGTTTCGAAACATTTAGAGACAATTATGAAACACGATCCATAAATATCAGTATATGATTAAGTTGTACTCATCTGTATTGTTTCAGACAAACATGTCATAAACATCTCAGCAAATGTTACAGTTCAGTATGGATACTGTGATAACCTCCATGCTGAAACCATTAACACAGCTTCCTTCAGAAGTCTTCCAATGGCTATATATGTGGGTAGACGATTCAGTTGTAATTAATTTTGATTACATGTGAAGAGTAGGGCATGACCTCCACTTCTATGCCCAACTTGCTGGTTCACAAAATGCCTACGCAGAAACTTTCCATAATCAAGAGTTCATTGACAGCCCTCACAGGGCCACATCACTGTGCCCTTGGATGCAGTGCCTACAGATAGCCTCACTTTATAGGAGACAGTGTGAAACACACATGACTGAATTTCGAAATTGCCATTACTAGGGTGCCTGAAAATGTGAAGTGAGGAAGAAAATGTGATGTTGTGTGTGTGTGTGTGTGTATGAGTGACTTGGAGAGAATCCCCAAAATTGTTTTCTTCTCAAGTCTTTTCATTCCACAAATGAGCTTTTTTTTTTTTTTTTGAGGTCATAAAGACAAAAGAACCTAGCAAAATGAATTTCTGTCCCTCTTTAAGAACAAAACCAAGTAACCAAAGCGATATTTTATTCTGAGCTTTTCGACGTGTCGCTAGGGGTAAGTCCATGTTCTGAATACAGACTACGGCTTTCATCCACGACAGTTAAAAGAAATAAAGAATCCAGAACTGTCTTCCCCCCCTCCCACCCCTCCTCCCAAGCTCCTCATTCCCTCCTTTGTGTTCCGCCTCATCACCTCTGGGGAGAGCTGTGTGATATGATCAGTGACCTGACCTTATCATTGCTGGAACTGAAGGCTCCAGGCTTCCTGTCTGCGCTTTCATCAAATAATTGTGCTGAGAAAAACAACCCAAGACACAGCTGAGCAGAAATGACATGGAGACAGCTGCAGATGGTGGACCAGCCGAAGACCAAACACTCTCTAGGACCCAGGCCCTTTTTCACGTGCATTATATCTATACTCAGATAAATCCATACATTTTTGGATGTCATGATGCGCCTGGTTCAAAATGCTCCTATTCTGTTTCACTGTCGACAAGATTGCTCTGTAGTTCATCGAACGGGATACACGATAAGAAAAAAAAGTTAAGGATAGCAGATAGAATTTGCTAGTAAAAAAAAAAAAATTAAAATGAAATATAGCTGCAGGTAGTGAGTAATGCTGTCTGTGAAGATCCAGTTTTGGAGGAGATGTAATTTAGCTTTTCAGTCATCTGACAAAAGAAACTGCAGGTTCATTTGCAGTTAGGCATGGATTCTGGTACATGTATCAGAACAGCAGTCACACCACAGCTTCATTTTAATGTGTGCAGTGATTCTGGAGCTAATAGTATTTTCAGTGTTTCTAACATTACAATTTGAACAGCAGTCCAACATCTGCTGGCCTGTTTCCCAGAACACCATCAGCGTGTCTGTGCGCTTATGAAATTACAATGTATTCTTTCATACAACATTTTCATACTAATATTTTCATAGTATTCCTCTCGCTTATCAGTCATGTAAAAGAACAGTATTACCAAGACTGCATGTGAGAAGTATAAAAAAAAAAAAAAAAAACGTCTGAGAAAGGCATGTGCAGGTTAATAAAGGCCAGAATACAACTCCTTAACAAATACCTTCTTTCTTTCCTAAGACACATGTATGTCTTAGATTTAAAAGCCAACTATGCATCAGTAATCTATAGCGAAAGTGTCTAGAGGAATAGCCTACAGAGGAAGTTTCTTCACGGTGAATTTCAAAAGAATCTAAAAGTCACGGAAACTGTTGCCCATTTTTCATGTATAATAGCCTACATGTGGTTATATGACTTAACATAACCCTGTCAAATAGTAATATGTATGGCTAACATAGTAATATGTAGAGGAGCACTCCAGGTAACGAAAGGTAAAGCTTCTTAAAAGATGTGAATGCAGTTTGTGAACTCATGAAAGTGCTCAACAAATCATTTCCAAAAAGCATATACACAGAACATATGGTTCAACCGTGGTCATATGGTTGCACACAGACATTAAGGACAAGTAACATGTGTGGGTGGAAACTGGAAAGCATTCAGAATAATTTTAAGATATAAGCAGCGAGAAACTCTGCTCACAACACTATAGCTCAGTCAGTATAGTCTGTGTATACGTTTCCTTTTAATTTGCCAAGAATGGACAATCAGAGTAATCAACATATTATACTGAGAAAGGAAAGAGAGAAAGAACAAGAGGTACGGAAACTAAAATCCACGTCAAGTACTCCAGTTCCATATTCCAGAGTTTCATTTTAGCAGTTTCAAGTCGTTTTCCTCTTCAACATTCCCTCTGAAATAAAGGTTTCGTGTTGCAGGCGTGTGTTGCATCCATAGCTGGTCTTCTGACGCTCTTTTCTCTTACTGACTGCATATGCGCCTGCTTAAAATGAGGTTTAGAGATAAACATTTACCAGATTTCTCTGCTCCTCACTGAGTGAACCATAAACCTTCAGAGGAATGGAGTTTTTGTATGATGTACAAATGTAAGGTATTGTAACAGTCACAGTATTTGTGAAGAATCTGTGAGACTGACTTTTAGTCCCACAACAATAATAATATGCTCATGTCTTCGGCACAACGTAAGGGGAAAAACATCCGTGTTTTTGTGCTCATGAAATACAAAAGCACAAACAGTACAGATAGAAAACTCGTTTTTATGCTTTTGTTTACCTTCCACGGCTAGCTGTTTACTTCTGATCTGACCCGCACAGACCTTGTGGGTGTAAAAATGTTGTGGCGGAGAGAAAACACAGGCCCTGGGCTTTTAAACTCTTCATCTTAAGGTTCATTTAGAGCGGGGAGAATACGCGTGGTACGGCGTCAATCACAGCAAACCAGCTCAAATGAAGCTTACGTTAGCTAAGTGCCCGTTTTATGTTAAAGAAAAACCATTTATTTCTAAAACAGAGAGGACATGCTCAATGTCCTTGGTGGCATAGGAGCTTTTTTTTTTTTCCCCCTGCTTGTTAATTCAGAGATCCCTATACAGCTCAACATGACAGACTTTCCGATGGAAAGAGCAGAGCTGGCTTGTGTGGCATAATTGGGAATCTATCAGTGCTGAGAAAGCCTGGCTTGCTTTTGTCTCTGACAGTGGGGAGATGGGCTACGGCAGAGTTAGACAGTTCAGTAGAGTTAGACAGTGAAGTCAGGCATAAAATGATAAGAGTAGAAATGATTGAGGCACAAAGTCAAGCTGACTTCTGTGGGTACGGGGAGGTTGTGTTTCTTGGAAGATACGACCGAGAATACGTGGGGAGAGAAACACAGGACAAATTTGAGTCAATCATGGCAAATAGCAAAATAAATAAGCACTGAGAGAACTTGTAACAGTTGGATGTGAATGGTTATGATGGATGGAGACTTGCTTCACTTAGCTTCTGACAATAATTAAGACCTGAGTGTTCACTGTTGTAAAGATGAGAGACTCCAGTCAGTGCGCTTAGAGACAATCTGTGTCCCTTCACTGAACCAGTGGCTGTAATCAGTATTTCAGTGCTTCAGAAACCAAAATCTAAATTCACGCTTGCAAAGCTTTGAACAGTAACTCTTGCTACTCTGATTTTTGATGAGCATAGCTCAGAAGTTCATTCAAGTCCATTATGCATAGAAATAGTCCACACGCAATGGTACCGTTCACACAAGGGCACAGACACACACACACACACCCACACAAATCATTCTGGTGCTTGGTGTTCTGTAGTCATGGATTCTCCCAAAAATCAGCCCTGGAAAGCATGAATTTCTTCATCACTGAGGCCCTGAAGTTTGACAAGTCTGAGAAAAGGAGGAGGTATAAAAAAAAAACACATTAAACCATGACAAATGAACAAAACAATATATGAAAGCAGGAATAAGACTGATAAAGTTAAATTTTTTTCTCATGTTTCCTAGATATGCTTGGTTTGTATTCTGCCTGTCTTGGAAATTGCTTTGGACAAGAGCATCTCTTAAATGAATAAATGTAGTGTAATGACACGTAATGCTCATGGAGTTCTGAGGGAACACTCACTGCACTGTCAGCTCGGTGAAGCCCGTGGGGCCGCAAACACACACTAAACATTTTGAGTCCTCTGGTTTGTCTAGGAAGTCCTTAAGCATAGAGGCGTCCACCCGCCCTCTCCTGCCCGTCCACAAATCAGAGGGCTCGGAAAGAACAAACTCCACCTGAAACCTGCAACAAGAGAGAAAAAAAACAAACATAACACCACATCCTACCGGTCTACATACCCTGACTCTGAAAGGTTATTATCCATCCTCAGACAGTGAGAGACAAACAAATGCTAAATCAAATGAGCACACGTGCATTTAAATAATCAAATCAACAGCAATCAGTTGGTGACTGATGGACAGTGTGTCAATAGGACAGCAGAACCTTACCCACTATTTCACAATCTGAGACCATGGTGTGTGTGTGTGTGTGTGTGAAAGGTCATTTCACAGCAGCGGCACGTACACACATACTGCAGAGCATATTGGATCACTATGGCCCAAAGGTCAGTGCTAGTGATGCATAACTCCTGAATGCTATAGATGTCCTTCAACCCACATGAGCCATTCTTCATACACATGCACGCTAACATACAACTAAGCTTTTCCATTGGGTCTGGGCATTGTTATGCGGCGCCATACCTATACCCACACATTCCCATTGATATTCCTCTACAATGGCTGAAAAAGTCTGACTTCAAATTCAAAGGACGTCTTAAAGCAAAACATGCTGGATTTTGCAAAACAGCTGAATTTGTCATTTCTGGAGATGTCATTTTAAAATTGTATTGCTACAGAAGGAAAACAGATTGAGTTGCACCTTTACAGCCCAAACAACGCCAAATGTCTACCATGGATCAGAACAATAACAATGTACTAGAATTATGCATACGCTAATGTGTAGTCAATTCGGGATAAAAATGACTATGGCTGATGTCCTGCTGATGCCCTGCATGATCCCTGGACATCTCAGCTAAAGGGTCTGATGACAAATGTAAATTTCTTTTTTTTTTTTAAGATTACTGTTAATTTTTTATGCTCAGTCTCATTTGCTTTACCAAATGGTACATTGTAAGTAGTCACGCCCATGTGAGAGAGAAAGAATACAGATCGATGTGAATGCGGTTTACTGAGTGCAGACAGGGCTGTGAAACTCTCCTCACCTCTCGTCATGGGCACATAACTGCTCCAACTCAGCACGCCACAGGATATCACTCTCCTGCCGGTTGAAGAACATCAGCTTGGTTTTTCTGAGAAAAGTGAAAGAATACAGATGCCTGAGTCTCTGCTCACAGACCAACTCAACAACACAAACACACACACACACATACTTACATTCACATACATACATACATGCACAGACACACACACATACATTCACATTTACATATACACACAGACACAGACACAGACACACACACACACCTGCGCGCACACACAGACACACACACACACATACAAAAGATTCCAGCTCTTTGTTAGCACTTTAGGGATAAAAGAAAGATTATGCATTATATAACCACAACAAAGCCCCCTGTATGTGAGTTTTAAATGCAGTGAAAAGAACACTGTCTACCACCTCCTGTCTCTGACATCCATGCTAAAAATCCATTTACATTTCTCACTGGGACCTTTTCTACAGCTTTGCTAATTCAAACGCTTTTGTTTTTGAGACCATCCATAAAAAGAAAATAAAAGCGACCCAGAGCCAGAGCTGAAAGCTGAGGTCATTAAGAGTTACAGCCATAAACAAATCAGAAAGTGGTGAGAAAAGAGAGATGAAACTTCTCTTCATCTGATAACGGTGAAAATAATGATGGTTGTCAACACAAAGGTCTATCTCATTAGACTGCATAAATCCATTAATTACCGCAGGGTCCATTTGACCTACAGCCAGGAAATGGAGCCTATTGTTTCTTCCCTCTTTGAGACTGAACAGAGTGGAGGTGTGTAGATAGAGTCAAAGATGTTTAATGTGACTTCACTGGGGGCTATGGGAGTAGCAGTGAAGTTTAGTTTGGTGATGGATGTTTCTGAGGGGAGAGACTGGTGTGGTTGAGTGAGTGACATAACTGACCTGATGGACGCCAGGTCCTGGAGGGCCAGGTGAAGGAGGCGGGCCATGGGTGTGAAGCCTGTGCCCGCGGCTAACAGGTACAGGTGAGTGACATCACGCAGCAGACGCAGACTGAAGGGTCCCTCAGGACCGCTGATGGACAGGGAGTCTCCTAGAGATGCCACATTCACACGTGTGTGTGTGTGTGCGTGCGTGTGTTTGTGTGTGTGTGTGTGTGTGTGTGAGAGAGAGAGAGAGAGAGAAAATGAGAGAGGAGAAAAACACATGAAAGTGAAAATTACTAATTGAATTTTCAAAAAGCCCCTTAAAAGCATGAATTACATCGGCGTGTAAAAGGTTGAGAGGAAGCAGTGAGACAGGGTGAAGCTAATTTGACAGGCTAGCACAGGATGAGGAGACAGAGCGGGTGAAGCTCTTTGGCTCTCTGTAATACGTGCTTATCAGAGAGGTGTTGGTCCTGACGGACAGAGAGAGAGAGAGCACTTTCTTTATTAACTCCAACTGCAAACACACTCCATCTGCTCAGCCATTATAGGAGCTTGTCTCCGCTGTTCACAAAACACACAGTCACCAGGACCACTACTGCAACCAAAGGATGTTGCCCGGCAACCCAGCCAGAATCAGTCACCCTAGGCTGGGTCTGTCAATCACTCTATCCCTACTTGAACCTACTGAACAAACAGATAGGATGGGCCATTCCACACGTGACCATTTATGAAGCTATTATGTGGCATGTTGTGATGATCCACAGACAGATTCACTTAAAACAACAGGGTTCTTTAATTTGGAGAGGAGAGAAGAACAGCAGAACCAGGAATCAGGGACCCCTACAGCTTTACAGCCGAGAAACTGCAACGGAAAAAAGAGCAGTTTGAATATACTGTTTTTTTCCACTTCTCCTCTGGAGTCAATATTCTTAAAATAGAACATAATTACACCATCTATCATGGCTTTGGGCTAGGCAATCTGCTCAGCATAATTGATTTATCTGAATAGTGGTTCTCTTTCAGAGGAATGAACCTGGAGACGACAGGAGAGGGGAAGAGGAGGCGTTGGGGGTGGCGGAAGGGAAGATATTAATCGCCGGGACACAGAGAAATTTTGACGGCTAAATGACTGGTATCTGTAGATGATATTTCATGCAGAAAAATGGAAATTCACATTCTTTAACCTGTCGCGACTTAAATGAAAAGTCTACCGTACTGAGACGCAGCAATGAATGATTGACAGGATCCTGTAATAATCAAGCGACTAAACATACTGTTAATACCCACAAGTACTTTTATTCTCCTGTCACCTCATAATAATTCAGCATACGGCACTTCTTAATGACTGAATACTAATGAAGGCTTTGAGACAGTCTCGCTGTTCACCCCTAATGTACAAAGCATCGGTATCTTCTGCATGTTATGCTCTCATTAATTCTCATTTGAATACAGACGTAAAGTTTCATTCAATGTGATCTCTAACAGGCTTTTAGGCCCTCATCCATATCAAACTGTTAGAAGTCCTGGGCGAGTAGATTTCAATTCACGTACAAACATAAAGATTCATTCGATGTGATCTATTACAGGGCTTGGGGCGCTAATCTGTATCCGCCTGTTAGAAGTCCTTGTTTGTGGATTTTGATGTAGGACACACACACACACACACACACACACAAATGTATAGCTGATCTTGACTCACCAATATGAAGGCTGTTCAGATATTGGGTGAATGTTCCATTAGGGTAGACTTTGATCATTAGAAAGATGTCTGAACCCATTTCTTCAGTGGAGTGTGTGCTAGGCATCAAAGTCTCCTGCACAGGCGTGTAAGGTTTCACCACATCATTGCCTATCCAGGGGAAAGCACATCAAAATTCAGAACACACACACACACGCGCGCACACACACGCGCACGCACACACACACACACACACACATACGCTAACACCGACTCACATGCCCTTGGGAAAAGATGATACCTTCAATAGAGGCTTTGAGGTAGACATGTCTCCCTACAGGTACATGCATGCGTGTTCCAGGAGGGAGACGCATGCAGAAGATGTGTGTGTCACGTGTGACATCCTTTTTAGAGACCAGAGTACACTCTCTGTAGAACAGATCTGCATGTAGGAAAGAAACAGGTATATAAATATTCAGAGCTGCTCCTCTACACGTTACAAAGAAAAGCGCATCGAATTCAAAACAGTCCCAGTCAAACTCACCGCGATCTTTACTCCGTACAAAAGAATCATGGGATTGCAGTGGTTGACCCAGGTGAGTCCACTTGGCTTTGACCGTCTTGCGGATGCTGAGCTGTATCTTGCCAACCAAACTGGCAGTATGAACTACAACCACAGGGGATGGGCAGAAGTGAGAAAAAGCAACCTTTTTTTTTAACAGAAAAACTGACAAAACTGTATAAACGATGAACATTTCAGAAAATGAAAACCAAAAAAAAAAACAAGCTCCTAACATATTAAATATAGAATTTTCTAGCATTTGAGTTTTTCTTATCACCCTTGATCTGATTCTGGTGCATGAAGGAACACGTAGTTAATACTGAACAGATCATTCGTTCATTTTCAAAGCTGCTTATCCTAATTAGGGTCACGGGGTGCTGGAGCCTATCCCAGCGCTCACTGGGTGAAAGGTGTGGAAACACCCTGGACAGGTTGCCAGTCAATCGCAGCTGAACAGATCAACATGAATCAAATCAAAGGAAGTTCATTCATGCCAAAACTTACTGGAAAACCCTTCCTCCACCTCATCGGAAAGACCTGAAAAACAGATTCAGTTCACTGACTGAATTAGGTAAAACAGTATGAAATACAAAATGTTCTGGCATCAGAATTCAACTCACGCCAGTGGAGCAGGTAGGACATCTTCCCCAAGAGAACTTCCAAACGAAGAACACCTCCCCGCAGGTCCACCACTGCACAGCCAGGCTTTGGAATCTGCGTGAGAGTGTGTGTATATATGTGAATGTGTGTTGTGTGTGACAGTGTGCGTGTTGTGTGTGTGTGTGTGTGCGTGTGCGTGTGCGTGTGTGTGCGTGTGTGTGTGTGAAAAATACAAAAGAGACTGGATTCTTGCTGGTAGACGGCAGCTAGAATGATCAATGTGGAAGCAAAAGAATCAATAAGACAACGTAGTCAGAAGGAAAGTGCAGAGACGCTTACCTTACGTTTGGTGTAAACAACAATATTGACTGTGGCATCTGTCTGAAACCAGTCATACCTTTAAACAGGAACAAACACACCTTTGAATTTTAAAAACAGCACCATACATCCCACTGTCTATTCTCATGTATATAATAACTATTAATAAAAAAAAGCCACTGGACATCATTAATACCTATTGTGTTATGTTCATTATAGAGCCACATTAATGTAAGCGTAATAAATAAAAATGAAGAAAAATTCCCCAGTTCCAAATTTGCATAACAGTGGTTCACAGATGCAGATAAGTCCTAGCACAGCTGCTACTGATGCACTTAAAATCAGCCAAATCAATGTAACAGTCAACAGCTCCAGTACACAGCGTACCGAGGGCGAGCGTCCTTCGGCGGCAGTGGGGCTGTTCCAGGAACAGCTGGCACAGGCGCTGGAGGTGGTAGAGTGAGACCTGGAGGGAGGAATATGAGAATGTAGCTCCACTCTGTCCTGACATCTCCTATTTTTAACTTGATTTTAGTCATTCTTAATGTGGCTTCAACTGAATAGATATCTCTATGCCACGTTACATGTGACTGATCCACGTCTTAGTATCATTTTCTCCTACCGTTAACTTGAGCGCTCTCCTTTTTAACTGGCTGTGCTGTGAGTGCAAATGAAACACTTATTGAGTCATACAACACAGAAACGATACTGTGAAAATCAATATTCTCTCATACAAACGTGTAAAAACAAACATCTTTAAACAGTGCTGTTAATCCTAACAGGAATGCCATTCCACAGTCACGTGCATTGAGTTTGATGTATGTCTAAACAGTCCTGTGAGCAAATACACAGTGAGAATGAGTAGGTGGTACCTTTAATGACAGAGCTGGCCTTGACTGCCATCCTTCCCACAAGGCACTCCTTCAGCATAGACTCATAATTAACCCAGCGGTGAACCTGTTAAGTAAAGAATGAAGACGTTCATTATTGGAAAATTCCACATTACAGTTATGCGGTATTGCTCTGCTGATTCTTATCCAGATGTGTGTTAGCAAGCTCAGACGGATCTCTTAGAAACACTTCTCTCCGTGAAACTGAAGGTGGTTCTCAAACTCTTTGGATTATGATTAAACTAGGCATTCAGCGGCCACTTTATTACCTGCACCATCCCATTGACAATAATAAATCACTCTCACAGACACTGAGATACATTCTGTTAGCTTCTGTGTGAAGCAGGCAGACAGGCATTGTGGGATCAAGTTCTTTTTTTTTTTAAGTGAGTGACAGAACGGACAAAATGAGTATCTCAGGAGATTTTGAGCATAGCAGTTGGGCATTCTGGTTTGAGTATCTCAGAGACAGCTGCTCTGGGCTTTTTACACACAGCGGTATCTGAGGCATAGTGTGATTGACAGTCAGTGGCAACACTGAGATTAAAACTGCTCTTCCACGAGAGACGTCAAAGGACCAATCAGAACGAACCAGGAAACCTCTGGCACATTTCCGACACCTCCTAAAATCCACACACCTTAGAACCCTGGCTGTTCTGGAAACAAAGTCTGACACGTCACGTCGAGGATGCACCTCATAAAGCGGCCACTCAGTATATACTGATATAAAGAAGCTTAACCTGTTTCGCGCCGTTGATTTATTTATCCAAACTGGATAAATGGGCAACATCTCCCCTGTTGCCTGCAGCCACGAGAACCTGTATTGTCTAAAACTCAGCGCTCCAAGGATGATTCAGACTTGCTTGCTTTCCATAGAGGAGAAAGAGACAGGATTATGCAGCCGGCAGCTGTGCATGAAGCCTTTAAAAAGAGATGAGGAGAGCCAGAGCACTCAGGTACAAAGTACACTTAATAGACAAAGGGAAGAGACACTAATGAAAGAGTTATACACTGACCCTTCATCCTCTTTACCTTGTCCACTAGATGTACTGTGTACCTGAGCCCTGAGCTGCCTAGCTCTCCTGCTCTTGGCTTATTCTCTTCTCAATTATCTTGAGAACACTGTGCAAACACGCACAATATGTATTATTCGTTGCCATAGGGTCATCGGAACAACTAAGTGCAAATATATTGTGATGTTGTAATTATACAATCACTATAATCTTAGAAGTGAAATTGGATGCGACAAGGTCTTTAATTTTACCATAAGGCTTTATAAATTATGCTGGTGTACTGCACTCAGAATAGCATCAATGCCACTGTGAGTAAGTTAGCAATTCGAGGACACTACATTCATCACTGTAATCACTATCTAATTGACGACAGCTCAGTGCTGATGAGGAAGGTCAAGACGGCTGCATCCCGGAAATGTAATAGTCTTTCTTCTTAACAATAGCTTAATCACAGCGGCTCTGTCTCATCCCCCTTCCCTCATACACACACACACACACACACACACACACACACACACCCCAACACCCACGCACCTCATAATCATACGTACGCTCTCTTGTTTTCTCCTACAAATCAGATGTTAAATAACAATACAGATTTTTTGGACTGGTGTCAAAAACAGCCAGATGTTTTTGCCTCTCTAAACAAAGTCGTGACATCATTGAAATAAAGCAAAATCCACGATGCGGAGGATAACGCGCTGGAGGGCCAGAATAGACGCCCTGTTCTCTCAGTCTGGCCAGAGGAAGCATAGATAAGACCAAGATGACTGTGACAGGCCGGTGTTTGGAACAGGTTCAGTGCTCACCTGGTCAAACAGATCAGTGCCATCAATCCCAGCTGCTCTCATTAACTCCTCCTCCCCACCGGGATGGAAATCCATGTAAGCACTCACATTATACACCATACCTTCAAGACACAAACACAAAGACCAGGTCATAATACAAGTGATTAGCATCTATACTTCTTTGGTCAGTTTTCTACTGTCTGCATAGCCTATGCCCTGACATCAGGTGGTAAAGAGTGCACATCTTGCGCCCTCTTCTGACTACCAGCCAGTAATACAGGTGCTCTGTTTACGGACTGCAAAAAGTACAGAGCTATCCAAACTTTCTGACAAACATGTACTTTATTCACATGATTTTTTTTTTTTTCAAATATGCACACACTAGGCTAATTCAGTATGTGACTTGGTGAACTAACTTAACATATACTTCTCATAAAACAGTGGATTTAATGTCCAGATTTACATCTGAATTTCAAGTGTCCATCGCAGACTCATTTTTACATTTTTACAGTCTCTTTCTCATTTTGAAGAAATATCAGCAGTTTTAGTTCATACTGTGACATATTTGAACTCCATTTAACAGCAGCAAAGAGCCTCAGGTCAAACTTTCTCGAGGACAGACTCTCACTGGCCGTGGGCTCTGTGCGTATCCATCAGCTGCCTCAGCCATACACAAATTCTGAGAACTGCGAATAACTCTAAAACAGCAACATACACCTCAACAATATGCTGACCAAAAAAACAAAAAAAAAATTCAGAGATCTAAACTGAACTCTTCCCATTTATACACCTGAATGTTTTGGTACAAACATATGTACTGATGCACTCCTCCTTCTTATACAAATATCAGACACTGCCTCTTACAAATGGACTAGAAATGTAGCAAAGTGCATCTGTGCATATGTATGTGTGTGTGTGTGAGCGTCAGAGAGAGCGAGAAACAGAGAGAGAAGAAGAGAGGGAGAGAGATGGAGGGAGGGAGGGAGAGAGAGAGAGAAAGTTTTTGTAAGATAAATGTTATTCTGTTTCTGTTGGCCCGAGGTCGATGTGAAGAACTGCAGGCTGAGCCAATGGGTGTGCTGTGTCTTAGAAGGACAAGCAAGGGTTCAAATGCACGTGTATTCCTACATGTTATGATGTGTGATATGTTTTGACAGTTAAACTAGTCAACTGCTGTAGTTAAATTGGTCACCCTGTAAATGACCCATGATGAAGCTTATCACCAATGTCCGTCCATAAGCGTTTATGAGGGATTCCTTGTGTAACTGTGATTTGGACATGTGTATCAAGGCCATACTTTACTGTCCTGTGAATGCCCAGTAAACATCTCCAGGACAATATGAGGTGGGCTGCTTTGTCTGCTCGCCCTTGACGACACTGCTGAGCTCAAAGGAACAGTCTTTCCTTCATTAAACTTGTTGTTCTTCCTGTGTTTTTAAGCATCTCTGCTCAACTGAGTCTCTGGTCTGACAGGTCAGTTCTCCACATATCACCAGGATCATAGCTTATTAAACAAAAGCCGCTGCCCACATCAATAAGTATTAGCTAAGTCTCTTCGTCTTGTACGAGTAGTAGACAAGCTTACCCCTTATGCAGGTCCAGCAATCATTTCGAGTGTTGTGTTTCTTCAGCTCCTCCTCTGTGACCTCGATGAGACGACCTCTCAGTCCAGTCAGATCCCGCCCACTTTTAGTGAGTCTGATCCAGTCCATAAGACTATGGCCTGGCTTCAGAGCCACCTTCATAAGTAATGGAGAGAAATTAAATGACAGCATCACCCTAGTCTGAATCATGATATTACAGAACATGTTACACAGACGAGAAGACAAGAAAAATAAACATTTTTAATTTAGAAACTGATATGAGTATAGACACAGACACAGAACTGATTAAATCAAACCTATGAATAGTCAGCAACTAGGTCTGTCTCAAATAATATTTCTTTATTTATATTTTTCACACATCAGAGTTAGGATAGTATACAAACAAACAAATCAGGATGTGAAATCGGTGCGTGTAATGTCTACTTCTGTCTTGGCTATTGCATCTACCACAAGCCACAACTTCCTTCTGACATCCGTGGGAGAGGAACATGAACAAAGCAGCCAAAAATCAGCAAATTTTAAAGCAAATCGTTATAGTATTTCAAATCCATCTGAGTGACGGTTAACGAGTCCGAACTTTCATATTCGTCACTCAAATTTCACAAGCAAAAGCTTCGTTTCGTTCCGAATGTTAGATAATGTAGCAACAACTATACAGGCAGGCTAGGCTTATAGTAAACAATACACTAACCTTGTTCCTTGACTGCCCCGATGGAGCGACGCGCTGCTGAGAACTTACAGCAGGAAAGGACTGCGACGGCACGTTCAGCATGTCGGCACTTCTAAAACAGCCCCACTTCAACAAAAGTCCTGTACAATAAACTTTAAATTAGGAAGTAGTAAGATTATGACTAAGTCAGCGGAACTGTCATGTTGAGTGTGACAGCATATATAACTTCAAGTGCGGGAGGACCATTTTCTCCGGTGTTGTAACAGAAGCTCGAGGCGATGGTTTATTAGCTAGCTTGTTTTAACTAACAATAGCCAAATGTACAACGACACTGGCGGCGTTTTATCAAGAGTAAAAACGTTAATCTAATCTGATATATCTGTATATACATAAACGGACATATTGCTCGACAGTTTTGAGTCAATACTGAGGTGCACTTCCGAAGTAAACTGTTTTTACTTGTAGATGGTTGTCGCATAAATATGACGACATGTATCACAGGGGACAGGAGAAAAATAGCGACCCCTAGTGTATACGAACGTCCCTGTGGATGTATAATCACGGGAAGAGCAACTATTATGTGTGATATTACTGTATGCATTAATTCAGGCCATTAGTGTCAAACCCAACAAATCAAAAATCTAAAATCATATGCGTTATACATAAATAGGGCTAATGTGCATTTCAGTAAACATCCAGTTACTGTCCAGATCAAAGTCTTCCAAATTATATTGGAAAATGTTCATATCTGTGACAAATTTATATGCCATTCTCTGGAAATATAGCTGAAATGTTGTGTGTCTACCTATAGTAACTCAGAGCTCATCTGTCAAGAGCTTTGTCTAATATCCAACTTTATTCCAGCACAGGTGCAAACCATGTGTGTTGCCTGCACAGAGATTCATCAGACATAAAAGCTGCCTTTATGACACTGTCCATAAATTACCCTTGTTATTTTGGACTTTCCATTCTCTGGAAAAAAACCCACTTCTTTAAGTTATCAGACAGAGAGAGGGAGAGAGGGAGGGAGAAAGAAAGTGAGTGAGAGAGAGAGAGCGAGAGAGAGAGAGAGAGAGAGAGAGAGAGAGAGAGATTAACTGGCATCCCTTTGCAGCCTGAGTGAAATGTTAGCATGCATTTGAAGCTAGCTGATTTATTTGGTCATCAGCACTCAAAGACAGGCAAGATATTTCAGTTTACATCATATTTCAGCTAATGAACTGTGTGACAATAACTAATATAGCATCAGGCCACCTCTGATGTTTCAACATCAATCTATAGTCAGCTCAAACTATTCAGTCCAAGCATATTGCATAGGGTTTCTGAGCACATGTAAACCTCAACAGTAAATCTTCCTTCTCTCAGTCAAATTGTCATGCAATCTTTGTAAACTAAGATAAAATAAGACACTGTAGAATACATGTCTATCATATTTCTCAATACAGCTGATAAGAAAATTTGGCAAATGTATTGTTTCCAGAGAAAAGAGCAAAATAAACACCACATATATTAAAAGATAATCTGGATTATGAATAAGGGCACGTTTTATAGAATTCTACTTTGTGCTTTACTCTGCATGATAATGGAGATGAACAGCAACTATTTATGAACATAAACAATATCAATTCAAATTAGCAATAGGCCACACGTCAAATGAACTAAAAATGAAATACGAATTTAACCACGCTATTTATTAAAGAAAAAACTACATAATGCATAGTGTCACAAGCCAGTATTTAATTTCAATTTAATGCAATTCAATTTAATTAAGAATGGGTTCAGCCACCATTTTATCATGAAGTAGAGGCGTAATGGTTCATCTTAATCACGGTTTGTATCACATTTGGTTTGAAAGCTAATCGAACCAACACAACTTTAACACAAAAGAACAAACTTAGTAAAAACAGCAAAACAGCTCTTCAGGAAATGAGAATGGGAGAAAACTACTCTTCGCCACCTTTATTTTGGAGTTAACCTCTTTTAGAAAATGAGTATAAGAAAACCAAACTCGAGCAACGTCTATTTTAAGGCTCTTCTCAGTGACAATGTTTGGAAGAAACGTTTTAATGTTCTTCCTTAAGAAATGACTGCAAACATATAACGGTTGCAAACTGCTGACCGATTGTTCTGACTTTTTCAAATTAAAGCGCGACCACTTCTTTAGAAAATGTTCCATCTTAGAGCAGTTTAAAGGGTTGCTCTGCTTTATTAGTTTATGTGGGTTCGTATATTTCGATACAACGTGTTTTATTTATGGTCTGAGTAAGGACATGTGCTTTGCTGTTAGTGAAATTGTTTACTCGGTCGACACATTAAAGCTATTGTAATCATCCGCTCTAGTAAAGCATACGCGCGCCGTATGGTAAGCACGGTGCATAGGAAAGTAAACGAAAACGTGCGCCGGCTGCAAATGATAAATAACGTTACGATCAAACCCCCCCCCCCCAACAGAGTGGAACGTTCCACTGTAGTAAAATATGTATTCCCTGTGATTTGGCATCACGTTCGAGTAAAAAAAAAAAAATTTACAAGGTAGGGGAAAAATCAACGGTTCTCTACACACGTAACTTGAACCAAACCCAGGATTACAGAACCATGATTTTCGGTTTGCACAAAACCGATATACTCTCACTAGGAGGAGGCAAATATAACAACAGTTTAAAAGAGATTACTTCTTAAAAAGCCAATGTGAAGTTTACTTTCAAGTGTTTCAGAAATGTCCGCAAGATTTTAATCTGACTACAACAACAAATCGGCCTGTTGTATGGTTTGAAATGTTGACAGATGAGAATTTTAGACTATACACAATTACAGTGCAGTACCTCCCTCCATGTTCGCTGATGCCGCTCAGGCTTCTAGCGCCTCCTAGACATCACAACAATATCGTGATGAAAATGTTTGTTATGCGTATTTCACAACTTGTATAAACCACTGATTTGTTATATAAAAAGTCATGCCAGAAAACTTGAGCTGACCATGAGGCAGGCCTCGATATAATCTAACTTAAAGTCAGTTCTAAACCTCGTTAATGAAGCCTTGCTTTTACGCACCAAACACTGTTTTCAGTTCAATTAGGCGGCTATGATACTACACAAGTAATAGCCTGCGTTTGTAGGGTTTCCAGTAGTGAGGACACTTTCAGATTTAAATTTGGTGGTAGAGACGCATGCATAAACAAATTGAGAGTTTCCTTAGACGCCGATTTAGTAATTGTTAGTCTGTGTATGCTTAACAGGAACTGTGTTCACCATTATTACTGACCATACGCACATTTCACATTTCGCGTATAGTTTATTATACAGCAATACAAAATCCACATTGACCACAAAGTTCCGCAACGCCAGCCTACCTGACATTACATCAGAGATGAAAGAATAGAGTGCCGACAGTTTCCCTCTGTCATCACTTTCATCCTCCTCCCATTCATCTTCGTCGTCCTCTTTTGCTTTCAACATAATTTGAGTTGCCTTACATCCATGCTTAGCCGAGAGCAGCTGTCACTCACCTACAACTTTCTCAGCAGAGCGCATACAGCAAAGAGAACTTCGAAATTTTTTCGAGTGCCTTCATATCTAGAATTGTCTGAATAGGATGGGAATATATATATATATGTCTATAGAAGATACGTAGTTAAATGTAGGAAAAGGTTTAAAATCTTCACCACTGTGTTAATCCACTTACTTGAGGCAATTCATAAGCCAGTACAGCGCTTGAGACTTCAAAGTAAAAGTCCCAGGTTTAAAACGTACATTGCATACCATAAACCCGACACTATCTGACAAAAATGTATAACGCATATATAACACAAATTTCATCATTCACATAAAAACACGTAAACAGCTAAGCAAGCAAGCAAATTACAGCGGACAGAGGGCACTTTGCTAGGTTTAGTGGAAGCCCAGATATTCTGGGTTCTCATAAAGGAGAAGTTTTTTGTGAGAGCTGAATTTACAAAATAGTTGGAAATAACACCTTGTCCTTAAAATAATAAAGGTTTTATTAAAAGTGATACCCACTATGAGTAGATGGCCCATGAATAAGTAGAATAGGAGAGTTGTATTTGAATATTAAGACAATTAGGTTTTCAGTTTTCAGTACGAGGAGCGGATATCCATCCAAAACATGGTTTGAGTCTACATATAGGCACACATACAGATATAAACAGTCACTTAAACAGAGATACATAGACATACAGACACACATACCCCCCCCCCCCCCCCACCCCACCCCCCCCCCCCGCCCCAACAGACACACACACACACACATACGCACACACGCACACAAACAAAAGCCTTTCTCTGTGGCATAGTTGTGGGTGAGGGCTACTGTAGGGTCTGTTGGACAGTAATGGTGGGGAACCTGAGATGATGAGAGGAGCACCTGTGCACAGCAGGGTACCAGGAAAAGTCAAACAGGACCCAGCTATAGGTCACAAGTTCCCACATACTGTTACCCTGCTCAAAAGCTAGATAAAATGGTTGTGCCAAACCACTATATACATTGTAACACGCACCCATGAGCCCCCCCCCCCCCCCACATCCACACCAACAGAAACAAAGGCGGCATTGTTATGTGTGTAAGACATTCTTTACACAATACTTTTCTCTCTGACTTACCCCTCTATTTTGTTAGGCCCATTTTATAATAAAGCTGTCTTTTCCAACACCACACACTAGGTGGCAGTCCTCACAAGGCATTGGTATCTGAAAGCTAGAGTCTGGTGCGGTGCCACTCTCTGCTCTGAAGATGGCAGTACATCATCGTCATAAAAAGAAACAGAGAAGCTGGTTTCATGGTTGAGCCAATTTAGAAATCCTCCTTTTACCCAACTCATTATAAGAATCATTGTTGTGAAAAAAAAGATTTCCCTCTAGTTTTAGAGGCAAATCTTGGGATCTGGGAGGATGTGTCGGCCCAGCCGTGGAGTGCTGTTGATAATTTAGAACAAACACGAAGCAAGTACATGAAACGAGAACCAAAAAAGGTGCTCGTTGCTGCAGAAAATTTCTTTACAGGGGAAGTGGCACCCATATTTTTGTTTGTCTTTTATGTGCCTTCAGCTGAAATGCTGTATAATGCAAACCAACAGTTCAACATATATTTACGCATTCAGTGTTTAAGCAGCATACTGATGATGTAACAATGTAATATGTTCACACCGGAACAATAAGAGCAGCCTGCGCTTTGCTTCATCTTTGTCTACACTTACTCAGTTACTCAGAGATCAGAGGCTCAGATACAGAGTCTGTTAAATTCATCATAAGAATACTGACAATACCACTCCACTCTGCACCAACTGTCAAACCGTTGTTTTTGAAATACCCACTTGTCTGATGAAAATGCTTTACTTTGTGACTCTTCTCTCTCTCTCTCTCTCTCTCTCTCTCTCTCCTCTTCCACTAGATCCAAGCGAAACAGCACTGGGTAGATAATTACAATTTCAAAACCATTTGCCAGATCATTACCAGCTAATCCCCTGTTTCATCTGATGAGTCACGCGTCTCATTTAACATGGTGCTGGACAGCTCAGGGGTTTTTCATAAACAGCCCTGTCCCTCGCCTTTCCGGCCCAAGAGGGCCAAGGGGGCAGGGGGGGAGGACACACACACACACACACACACACACACACACATGGCATGAGATAGATAGGTAGGTAGGTAGCTAGATACGTAGATTGAGAGAGAGGGAGAGAGAGAGAGAGAGAGAGAAATTCTCCACCAAAAGGATCAAGATCTCGCACATGATAGAAATGTATTGTATGAAAAAAAAAAAAAAACAAACAAACAGGGAAATAACACCAGTTCAGGAATTCAGTCTTCATCAATGTTACATTTTATTTTTTGTCTCACTCCTCTGCCGCAAAAATAAAAATTGCATTGCTTCACCATAAACCTATTACATGCATTCTTATTTTCTATATGCTTGTTCAAGATTTCAAGTTTATTCAAGAATTAAAAGAGGCTCTGTTTAAGATCAGAAGATACTAAATGTACATAACACCATCTTGAAGTCATCTACCAACATGTGCATCCGGTCTACAATGTGCTTGTGGATGGATGGAGTTTCCATGGCAACAGCTTTGAACAAATCGAATTTGAATGGGCTGGCTGCTTCCACCATTCAGAGTCTAAATATTGTTGAAAATATTTTCATCCCTTTCATAGCCTGACAGCACCGATAATCCCCTTGTCACACTCATATTGTTTTGACTGGAGGAGTCCATTTTTAATAGAACACAGTTATTGATATTTACAAGCTGTCAAAGATCTTATAAATGCTGTGTTATTCAAGCGTTTCTCATACCACCATGTCAAACAGCTGTGGGTGATGATGCTAAGCTGCAGAACAGCTAGCTTTGTGGGTATTTAGCTTTAGCTAACTCACCAACAATACCTCTACAACTGGCAATCAAAACCCTCATACATTTCACCATGGTTGTAGTCACCCATACAGAATGGCTCACAGGTTTTTATAGCTTTCTCAGGGGTGTGCTGTTGCAGCCTCTTTCATTAGAAAGTCATGTTTCACTGATCTTCCCCTCTGACCTCTTGACCACTCTCACCGGAGTGACCAGTGCATGGCCAGCTACACAGTCGTCTGAGACCTTTTGAAGAGGATGGGTTTAGTCCGAAAAGGCGTAGCAGACCCTGCGGCCAAAACGGGTCAGAATCAATGAATCACATTTGACTTGTGACCTGTGGTTCAGAGAGGAGACAGAAAGAGATCAATGACTTGGTCAATGGAACTGACCAGAGACTTTCCTCCACCAGTTCTCTGCAGCCTTGTTTCAGAAGAAGGTTTGATACATCCACTCTGCCTGTGTTAAACAGCAGTATCGATAATCCACAAAAACTATTTTCTGACCACATATATTACCAAATGGTTAATTTATTTGGACATTAACAATTTCCACATTCACATAAGTGACAGGTAATGCGGATAGGATTGATGAATAATGTTCTGGAATCCTGAATTCATTAATCAAACAGAACTGTCAGAGAGCGGAATGTGCCCTCATGTATCTGAGAGTTCAGTGATGTCACAGTGTCCTAATTGCTGTGGCAACGCTCGTCCATCTTTGGAGGTGGAGCGGAAAACTTCCCCCCGTCAAAATGCATGGGTCGAATATCCCAGTGTAAAGCCAGAGAGCTCCACTATACCTTCACCAATTCTGTTACCTCAGTATTACTGCAGTCAAAGCTGAAGAGTCTGTGCTGTCACTCAGGACCCACCAAAGCAGTAAAACACATATTAAATGGGCTGAAGTTTCACAGTAGACAAACTGCTGCCATAATAAAAGCGCCCTTGGAAGACAGATGAGCTCTGGTGATGGTGCATGAGTCCTTTATCATTTCAACAAGCACCTATGAGCAAAAGTACATGGTTCTCACCAGCACTGTAGTTTACAGATCAGACCGAGTGAAGGGAAGTGTGATAACAATTGTGTAATGACCTGAAAGAACAATTTATGTACTGATTGTTATCTAGCTAATTAGCCTTTTATTATTGCTTGTTGCCTATATTTTTCCTCTTCACACCAGGGAGCGTGTGATGAGCTGAAGCTTAGTTCACAGATCAAAGTAATTGGGTAATTACTTGGAAATGATGCTTTATTTTTCTGCTCATATAAAGGGGTAACAGCTGAAAACATTTTACCATGGAATTGCATGCAGATAACATTTCAGTTCACCATATATTATCTGTTGGAATATAGACATTACACAACTACTAACTGAATAGCCTGATTATAACTATGAAATAAATTGTTTATTACAGGTAATTACAAACTACTAATACATGTGTACCATTCTGATCTGTAAACTGAAGTGTTGCAAGCAAATATCTTTTTTTTAAACTTCTCTCGTTTGGTGGAAAGATTTTCATTGATTGTAAGATACAGCGTACGGTAAATGTACAGCATCTCATGAATCCAAGCATGTGTTAAAATGTAAGTTAACTCTGGTCATTGGTTAAAGCTCAATACAGATCTGTGGTGCAGCTCTCTCTCTCTCTCTCTTCTCTCTCTCTCACACACACACACACACACACACACACACACAGACAGAAATGCAGACAGAAGCTGTGAGTGTGTTGTGGGGTAAAATGGGTTGAATAAACAGTTATGCTTTGATCTAATCCCTGTAAACCATGCTTCAGTCTGCTTGCTCTGTGGAGATGAGGGCTGTCACTCAATGCCTTAATCTCCTTCTCTCCTCTGCCACTGGCTGATCCCCCAGTAAGGCAGCTAATTTCCTTTGTGTGAGTAAGTGTGTGTGTGTGTGATTGTGTGTGTATTTTAATGTGCACACACATGCTCTCATGTCCGAGAGAGAGTGAGGTGGAGAGGAAAATAAAATGTGTGTGTGTGTGTGTGTGTGTATGAGAGAGAGCGAGCAAGAGAGAGAGAGAGAGAGAGAGAGAGCATAGGTTGGGGACATGGATAGAGAGGAAGAGCTGAGAGGGAAAAGTAATGTTTGTTTTGAGAATGTAAGTGAATGTAAGAAGGCGAGTGTGTGTGTGTGTGTGTTTTACACAGGTATCTAGGAATGGGGTTAGGGAGGGCACCCTGACAAAACAATGAGAGATTCAGACAGCTGCTACAAATGGGACCGCTCCCCAAAAAATCTCTTCCCCTCACATTACAGCGATAAGACTCCACATGGCTTACCGTGTTACGTCATTCCAACACTGTTTTTGCTAGAAAATTCTTTTCTTTTTCTCCCTTTGGAAACCTTGAAAACAGGCTGAAAAGAAAAGTGAAATCCTATCACTTTTGTGTAGCCAAGACCCAGTGGGATTCCATAAGTACTGTGACTCTTCTGGACTCTACCAGGGGCAGTGATGCAGAGGGTGGAGCCAAATCACCCACATTTCATAACATTTCACATAACCTGCAATTTTAAAATCAGAGACGGCAAGACACTGAAAATGACTTTTTTCTTTGGACTTCTGTGATTATGATCTACAGGTCAGTGAAACAATCAACCCGAAATTGATTTAAAACATATTTTAACCCTAAAAAATGAAAAATAAACAAATAGAATATATACCCATGTATGTAGGTATACATGTCAGATATTGATGCAGTTATAGAAATAATTAAAATCTTAGACGTTGAGTGGCATGTTTAATTAAAATCTCACATGTTTAGACTTTTTTGTGTGTACGCCTGTAAAACATAGTAAGTAGCGTTTATTTTCAAACACGTGCGGCACCTAGTTCCCTAAATCTGGAACTTTCTCTGTTAACATAATAAAGACGCGACTAATTGTGGATCTAATTGGCAGTTGTCTGCCAGGACTGGCATGTGTGAGCTCACATGGAGAGTGCTCTCCACTAGACTTTACTAGACTGTTTGATTTGATGGAAACAAGCAGGCTCAGTGGTGTTGTGTGGGAGTACTGTAAAGGTTAAGAATGCACACGCTGGAAAAACTCTGTAGATTGACACAGGCCCCTGGGGAAGACAAAAGCTGTTGCACAGGCCTCTGGAAGCACTGCCTTACTGTGTTCTTATTTACTCAAAGTTTGTCTTTGAACTGAAAGTGTGAGCAAACTTTTTGGGTCTCTCACACAACTCTCTCACACACACACACAAAAAAAAAAACCCCTCTCACAAACCCCTCCCCAAAGCCTATTTTAATTTAAAGACGCAAAAACAACAAAGAAGGAAGAAAAACAACCACCCCAGCTGAGCTATCCTGATTTAACCGCCAAATTGTATTTTATGTTCAAACATTAAACATGTGGCTTGTTCCTTTGCTTGCTTTATTCACTCTCTAAGAGATGTTTATTTATCACTTTTTATTGATATAAAACAGAACACAATTCCATTAACCACGCAGAATGACCTTCCTTAAATATTCGACTAGCACTCTAATGAGTGGAGTTTTGTGAACGCTGATGTTTGGTGAGAAGCGTGCATGCATGCTGACAAGCATAATGAAGAACACAGGGCTTAATAATCAGCCAAGCAAATGCTATTATTCTGCCCTAACACACACACACACACACACACACACACACTCATTCTCCCTCATTAACTCACCTTTAGCGTGATGAGATGCTACTTTGGCCACAAATAGGACTAAACAAGCTCTCAATATGGCCATTGTTAATGAAGTGCTAGCATTTGGTCATTATGTATAACTATTTGATCCTTTGTCCTTTTTTCTTTTTTATTTTTTAATCAGATTGAAAAAAAAGAAAGAAAAAAACAAAGAAAGGAAGCCCACTCATCTGGAAAATGTGTACAGCTCTTGAGTTTTTGAACAGTGCAGCTGAGTTGAAGTCACACATCTGGTTTATGGTGCTTTAGTTTGGACACGCCAGTCAACATCACATTGTCTGACAGGGCCACTACTTTACCATCAACCGCAGCACCTAAAATGAATGTCAACCCATTTTGGGAACAAATGTATTTATTTATATATTTATTTAGACATATATCACAGTTTTATCCCATTTTATAAGTACAGCTGACTTGACAGGCTTTACCAGTGAATTAGAAACAGTCACGTGAACCAACTGTTTCTCTTTCTTTTCTAGAGGAAGGGGGCTGAAGTTAATTTTTAAAGTTAATGATAAAAAGGTTTAGCAATCCGTGTAAAGACCCCAACTCCGTAAACTACCCTAACCTTTTCATCAGAAGTTAGTAGAACAGTGCTGCACTCATACCGAACCAAACAATAGAAAACATAGCAAGGACTGGCTTTCCTTTCAATTCATTAAGTGATTAATCATTTGCTGGGCCCACTCATACTAAATGATTCCCACTGCTGCATTTGTAAAACAAGCGTAGCCCACCAAACCGCAGAGCAGTCATCTGTTGGTCTGCTCTTACTCTTGGAGGTGAAATGTAAAACATTTGCATTTAAGTGCAATAAACGCACACAGATGGAATTGCTTGCATATGCTCATTCAGTTTCTATATTCGCAAAGGTCCACACTGTTCTATAATTTTTGCAAGGCTTTTGATTTATTTATTTATTTATTTATTTATTTTTTAACTCAATAGCTTACAATGAGTTTGAAACAAACTGTCTGCTAATCCATTTATCTCTGGTTTTTTTTTTTTTTTTTTGGTGAAGCAAAGAAGCGCAGTATTTATATACATAGCGGCTCCCACAGTCCCCTTAAAAAACAAAATTGCTGAACATTATGTCAGTGCTGTTACAATGTCATGATGAAAAAAGACATTACTGTATGGGTGAATTCAAGCCAGATATTGTCAGGTCTCTGTGGGTGAGATTTATGCCCACTGGGCATGTAGCCAAGCTGAGTGTTAATGTGAGTTGTGTGAAGGCTGAGAGTGGTTTGGGTTGGCAATCATAGTGTGTGTGAGGAACAAACATCTCTACTAGTTGGTCAGAAGAGTACGGTACAGACAAACTGTGCCCAAAGGCATATGGGAGCAGAGCATTATTCAAACAACAAAATCATTGCCAATGCTAACGCTAATTGGCACAACAATCCCATAGTAGTCTACGCTTGTAAAACCTTACCCTGAAACATAAATAAATAAATAAATAAAAATAATGCCAAGAAATGACCAGTCAGACCCATCGTCCAAATAGAAATCTTTTTACGAGTTTTTTATGAGTGTAAAATTTCACCGCTATTTCACTGTCAACACCTCTGATTTAACAATTATTTGTGAAGAAGTGCATTTCCAGCCCTTTCATAACCCCAGTTTCTGAGACTAATGTTGATTAACATTAAAACTACAAGACAAAAAAAAATTAAAAACCAAAAACTTATTTTACAGTCTACTCTCAACTGTGTGAATTTAACAAATGCTTTTGGTGTTAGTTTGCTTCTTACAAGCTTGCTGCAAAAGATACTGTGTGTGTTTTGCTGTCCTGAATGCTATATACAGTTCTCACGTTTATGTTTGATCTTAGCGTGTGCATCCTAAACAGTTCTTAACACTCTCTCAGTCCTTCACTGCTCAACCATCCCTTACCTCTCTCCTCTCCCCTTTATTTCCAAAGAAAACAGTCTGTTATCTCAGTGTGTTGTAAAGCCACTGCCTCTGATAAGTACAAGACGCGGGTTAACTGACGAGTAGGGCTGAAATTTCACACCTAGCTGGAAGGTAAACATGCGCTAGTCTTCCAGTGTTGGGCACTGTCAATGTGAGTGTGAGTGGTCCAAGTAAACATGCTGACACTGTGAACACAGCTGAGAGTGCTTAGCTCTGCTTGCTCTCTCTCTCTCTCTCTCTCTCTCTCTGTCTCTCTCGCTCAGCACAGGCCTGCTATTGTTCGACCCTCATGCCTCCGGCTGCTTCTCTCATGATAATTAGGCCTTATTGCACTAAACATGCGGCTCCAACAAGCATATCAGCAAGTGAGACCTTCACACATACACGCTCCAGACAGTCTCTCTCTTCTCTATCCCCTCGTATATTGGATCCATTTCTTCACGCTCCATCTAAAGGAATCTTCCGCTCTTGAAATTATTTTCACACTCATCTCTACTAAATCCTTTGATAGGGCAATTGCAACTTGAATTTTTGTGAGACGAAGAAAAGCCAGTATTTTGAGGACTAGCCGGTAAACAAAATTGGATAAGTTCAAAGTATTTCTGAATCTATGAGGGAAATAAGAGCTGGTGTGTAATTAATAAAGGACTGAAACTCATTGTTTGTTCAGCCTCCTACCATCATGAAGGACAGGCAACAAATGCATTACCCAAACATGGCCTTAAGGGTCAGCAAATTGGATGATGTGACTCAAATCAGCTCACACCCAACTACTTAAGGCCACTTTCCATAGAGTTAATAAACTCAACAGAAAACCCAACCAAAGAAAATTTAGACTTCATTTCTATTCTGTACTTTGAGACTGATTATAGACAAACACATGTCAAACTGTTAAATCTCTGAAAAGTATTTGCACACTAAGAGGACTGAAGAGAGTTAGAGAGCAGGCACGGGAATAGATGGGTTACGGAATTACTGTGTTGTGTCTTTATTTTTATGAATGACCAACGCACCATGCTCAGTATGCTACCTGTGTATGAAGTAGACTATGACTGATTGACACCTGTATGTGGAGCTGGCATGATGCCTAATTTACCCAGATGCTGCCATCTGTCTGAAAACACCTCTCTGCCCTGGCATTTCAGATGCACACCCCCTCCTTATTCTGTTTCTCACGTTCCTCTCTTCCTGAAAATTCAAAAGTAGAAATATTTTAAAAGTTGGATATGCTTCAATATATTTTTATTTCTACGCATTTCATAAAGAATATTGAAGGCTCCTTTAAAACAGTAAAACTTATAGAATCAGTAATCAACTTCACAGATAATGGTAAATGCTGAAAATATTGAAATGTTGAAAAGTAAAAATCAATCATCAAATAGCATAGCATAGCATTGTGCGAACAGGCTGACGGTGCAAAGACTTTCCACAGATTTTCTTGGGGATTTGAATGCAACGTGTAGACTGTTCGAATTGCTAGACGGGCTCATTTTTGCTCTCCTGCAGTGTAGAGTTCACAGCTGAAGCATCTTGCAGGTGCATAGCATAACTACTTTTTAGGGCTTTATCCCCTCTTTCATGACCATACCCCTCCAATTAAAAAAAAACGTGTGTAGTGCAAATTGGCTTGTGAGACACATATGTGCTCCTGACCCGGGGTTTGCCAGAGAGACACATAGACGAAGGGGGAGAGATAACTTAAGAGGCCATGTGTTAGAGCAAAGCCAAAGAAGCAGATTGGCCGACACCATCGGATAGGACGTCTGAAAGCTGACAGGGGTAGTATAACAGTGGGATTCATGCTGAATGAAGATTAAAAGAAAGGAAAAAAAACAACCTGTCGGTTCCATTGGAGGAGACAAATTTTCCTACTTTGAACAATGGGCGGACAAGAGACCATTAGTCCGTTTCCACAACCCGACCATCCATTGCTCCTCCTCATCAAAAGTCAGTGTGAAACAAGCAGACAGATGAATCCGGAGACGCTGGACCCCTCCCTTTTTACGCTCCTCCCGTATTCTATCCATCAGCTCGCCGCACCCTGCCCACCTCAGCTCTTCAGCAAACACATGCCTGGCTAATCAGCTTAGTGTTTAGCACTGACACTCTCTCTTTTTCTCTCTCTCCCTCGACTCCACACACACACACACACACACACACAGGGAGCTCTGCAGCAGTAAGCTCCTCAGCAGCACCTCAGAACAGGATTAATATCTAATTATGTCAGGTCACTCGTCCAGATGGACCCTCTCTCGTCCCTTTGTGTCCCCCCCTAACCTCTCATGCGGGCCCTCTGACCTCCCGCAGGGTCGCCCTGGCAACATGTCTTGGTGTTCGAGCATGGTTAGGATGTGGAGATGAGACCCTTGGGTTTGTCTCTCTTAGGGAAGAGGACAGGAGTGTTTCTGTACTTGGTATTCTGGTCCCATCACATGCCTGGTTAAGCCTCATGAATAGATAGCCCTGGCAGGGAGGGCAGCCATGGCCGTGGCTCTCTGTGTCTGGTGCCAGACAGATGGTTCAGTACACAGAAAACAAGCATTCATTTGAAGAGCTTCAATGGCCATAATGTGCTCTTTTTTCTCTCATTAATGTTGGAGGACATAATAGAAGGGAATTAGGGGATATCGGTGTGAAAGGAATAAGTCTGCGAGAATTTGCACACTGACATGAAAGAGTGGTTCAGCCCCCCCTCTGCCACCACACGCATACATACACACCTATAGACACACACACACACACACACGTGCACGCGCGCACACACACACACACACACACACACACACAATTATAGACACATATGCACACACAGACACACGCACACACACACACAGACAAAGACACACACACACACACGTGCAAAAACACACACATACATACACACACACAGCGCCACTAATGTAGTGATTTGCAATGGACAGAAATGAATTAAAAAAGCCTGTATATGTGAATGGCTTAGGACTGACCTAAAAGCATTTCAGTTTTAGCTTATATCCAGTCAGAACTGTTTGGCAACAAAAGTGCCCACTGATCTGTGAGTAAAGCTGCCTTTCGATGGTCTTATTAGGAATTAAAAATGATCAGAAACAACAACCACTGATAAATCTTTCATGGCAGAATTACAGCATTAAAAAAAATCATTGTATGAAATCAGTTATTCAGTTCCCACACAGGGTCATGTTTTTCCTAGTGATGTCAGCTTCTTTTTTTTCTTTTTCAGTTTCCTCTCTGAACATTCCCGGTTATGGTTCATATCCAGGACGATGACGATGACAACAACGACAGTGATGACGACGATGAAGATAATGATGATACATTTCACAGACCGGTCACGTTACTTTAATGAAATATATTCTTTTGTTACCAACATATTGTTTCATTTATGCTGAGTCAACATCCCACAGTCTCTGTTGCAATACAACAAACACAACATTGCTGAGTTTTAGTAATGCAGGGAAGACGCCACCCTCAACACTATGTTGTCTAACCAAGAGCCAAGCGTGGGTGAGGGAGGAGACCGTGAAATCATGAGGACAGTGTGTGTCCCTTGAAATTCAATGCTGGGTGTTTCATCAATCACTGTATACTACATCGAACCAAAGCTCTCACAGGCATCTGAGTCTGTAGGAAATAAGAGTCCAGAACCGCAAACCAAACCAAAATCAGAACCAGTCTGCAAAGCAATCCACACCAGAGGACCAGTTTAGCACAAAGAGAGAGAGAGAGAGAAATGTCACTGTTTGTGTGTATGTTAAACAAATATTTCAGTACCTAGGAGACACAGCACAGACATTTATTTTGGCCAAATCATTGGTTTAAAATGATGTTGAAAAAGAAAAGGTATTCAGTTCATTTGATCAATCGTACCATGCCATATTAATATTCATGAGACAATTCAATTGAATGCTGAGCTAATGTTATCCATTCTTCTAAATGTGAGAGTTTTCCCATAGCTGTATGTTATAAGATTTTCTCATATTTTGTGGGCAACACAAGCAGAAAACAAATACAAAGCAAGTAAACTCTGAGGAGTCAATGAAAACAATCATTATGGTTTGGATTTTTTGTTTCTTGCTTTGTGGCATCTGCGTTTTCCAAACTGTGAGACCCAGAACTACAAGGAAAGAGGGAGAGAGAGAGAGAGAGAGAGAGAGAGAGGGAGAGAAATGAAGAATGCTGATTTGTAAACCAGGGTGCATTATGTAGGCTACAGCTCCTTCAGCGTTCATGCCAAGGTGAAAATTTCCATTGCTAATATGAACTTTGCATAAGTGCTTATAATGGTGGCATCCCGTCTGCCTGGTTATTGTTTTTCCACTAAAGTAAAAGCAAAGCTTTGGAAATTCCTGAGCAAATATAAACTTTGCTTAAGTACTTATAGAGCTGTTTTCTCTCGTCCATATGGCGACCAAAGACACAAAGCCCAGAGAGAATACAAAGCGGCTTCGCTAAGCCAGTCCCCTCCCACAGACAAAAGACATCGTTCTTCAAAGGAGTAAAGTCTCCTTAAACAGTTAACAGCAGAGCTGGGTTTTCTTCTTTTTTTTTTTTTTCAAACGTGACAGTGTTTGAGAACGCTTTGCTTCACAAAAAACCCTGGGAGTCACTTCTCTCTCAACCACCGTGTCTTACTCTAATTGAATGGTGAAAATTGACAAGATGAACTCCCTTCGATGTGAACTGTGCATTTTCCTCTCTTCCTTTGTTTTGTTCATTTTTTTTTTCTTTTTCTTGGGTCATCTTATTGTCACTTATTTCAGTGCAAGGCATCAGTCTTAAGAGACGACGAGTATAGCTGAATTTTTGCCATCTGTTTAAAACATTCTAGAAGTAATTAAACAGCTGGCTTTATACTGTAAAAAAGAAGATAAAAAAAAATCATGTGGTATTTTAGTATCTGAGTATCAACCTTATGAAAGCGCATATTCTCTCTCTCTCTCTCTCTCTCTTTCTGTCTGTCTGTCTCTCGCTCTTTCTCTCTCTCTCTCTCTCTCTCTCTCTCTCACACACACACACACACACACACACACACTCATAAACAGGTGGAATGATATAATGTTATTATATAATATAAACCTTTTAATATAATATAATATAAGACTTTTACACGTTGTCATTAGTAATATAATGGATACAATAAGTGTACAATAAAGAAAGAAAATCATTTTTAAAAACATCAGTTTGGGAGTCATCTTGTACAAACAGCTTTATCATGTTTTTTGTACCAGTTTTATCCTGATAAGGGACATTACTGATGGACATGGAAAACGTTGCGGTTTAAGTTCCTTGGTTTTTTTATGAATTTAGCGATGGCTTATCAATACAAAATGACTGCAATCACAGCACAACAATGAACCAGTGCACAAGAACTTTTACCCATGATTGAGCATGCTTCATTAAAGGGTCTTCACACAATTCACTGTTACCATAGTAATAAGAAATTATTACATAGTAACTACACCAAAATGAGCAGGAACGAGAGCTCCACTGTACATTGCCATTGGTCCTTCAGAATGTTCTTTTAAAACTGTGTATTTTCAGTCATGTAATTCCAGATATGCTTATTAAATTACATACAACGACAAGGGAGCCTGTTGCTGAGATCAAGCACCACTGGAAATTTGGACTGTTTCTGGCTTAGACAGGTGTTCTCATACAGTCAGATGATACTCATATAGTTAATGCTAGTCTGCTTTGATTGCTCCATCATTTTCAATACTCACCCAATGGACCTTAATGATCATGTGGTTTTTTTCTCCTTCATCAATAAACTTGGGGCCTAAAAAGAACAGCTAATCTGTCCTGGCAGAAACAGAACGGCAACTGCTGAGGACATGTGAGTCCTGACGGCTGAGTTTGCCTTGATATGTACAGTGTATCTCATTTCTCTGACATGACGACATGTCTTTTCCCAGAGAGAGGCTGGTAATTACCCTGTTAATATATTAGTGCACCGTATTGATTACCTGGCTAATCCGATCACAGGCTTGCAATTGATCCGTCATTGAGCATGCCAACTATAAGCACTTTCAGCAGAGCGCCGCTCAATAAAGCTCACACAATAGGCTCTCTCACAGCTAATTGGCTAAAATAAGCCAAACATTTTGCTTTGACTCTGGAGGCTTGGATCAATGCAGAGCATGGACGCTGAATTCAGATGACCTTCTTAACAGCTCGGGTCTTTCCTCACCTCTATCTGTTTCTCTCTGTCTTGGTTCTACCTTAGTATAAAATCCTTCAAATGATGTTTCTTCAAAACGTTTTTCTTATGGAAAACCCTCTCTACCGTGTTTCTACTTTTCCTCTTTTTACAATCTGTGCGTTCTAACTTTTTCCTTTGCTTTTCCCCTCCTACCGCTCTTCTGTTCTCTGCCCTCTCTCTCTCTCTCTCTCTCTCTCTCAGAGGTCCATCTGAGGCCCAGCTGGCAGTTGGAGTGTTTCGGAGCAGCTGAGGCTCATAAATCAGAGTGAGGCAGAATTCCGTACGTGGCGTTGGCATGCGCTTTGTCAGCCATGAAATAAAGACGTAGCAGTGCAGGGGGTCAGAGGTGTCCGTACCACTCCACCCCCACGACCCCATCGTCCACCTCGGCACTCGTACCCACCTTCACCTTCCGTCCATGCCTGCACTCACGGCCGCTCTCACCACAGGTAGCCTTCCTCAGCTTCCTATTGCCGTGGTTTACGTTGTTGTGGTTTCTTCTCCAGTCCATAATTCACAGCTAGTAGACAGTCTAAGTAATATTACATGTCCCCTATCTTCCAACTGGCACACAAGTCACCCTCTCACAGTGACAGAAACCTGACACTGAGACAGAGTGTCTGTAACGATGTAAGGTATGACCCCTATATGTGCCTCCTGCCAAGATACCAGCCGTTGATGGTAGCGACTTCATATGTAGAACACACACACACTCAAACATGCACACACACACAATCACACACACACATACGCACTCATTCTCCTTCATTAACACGTGAGTACACACACACACACACTCTGACTCTCTTTTCAAACTCTCTCAGATACAACACACCTGCAGCTAAATAAAATGTCTCCCGAAGGACACTCATATAGGAACAGTCATGTGAACTCTTCTTTTTGTAATGTGTCACTCTGTCATGAAGAGACAGGCCTGCTGAAACGGATGACTTATGTCAGACTGTCCTCCCTGTTCGCACAAAATCTGACATAACAAGGAGAGTTGCCATCTAGTTTCTTATGACAAAGGCTTGAATTCAGGTACATGCAGGGCTGGTACTACTCTAAGATATATATGTTCCCAGTGGAGTAATGAACCTCTACAAGACGTATGAGAGCAATTAACGCATCAAATATGCACAAAGCCAAGGAAAATAACCTCAATTACTGTGTTGTTTTTAAATCTATTTTAATCAGGTATAAAGTTTAGCTCGGACTAGGAGAATAAATCTATTTCCAATTACAACTTACAGTGGGTGAAGACAACATGTTTGTTGTTTTTCCTGGACTTCTGTCGATACTTAATTGAACATTTTTTCTCATATTGCATGTGAAAAAATATGCTTAAATGGTTTACCATCACTTTCATTTATATTTTTATTGAGCGCGATACATCATTTTTCCTTTTTTTTTTTGAAATTTAATGTTTGTCTTGCTCTTTTATGTATGGTAATTAGAGTCGTAACTTTAATTAGCTTTTACAGTTGTGAAAAATGCCTCTGTATTGAAACACAGCCTTACCAGCACTCAATCTTTCTACACTGCTCTTCCTCTCCCTCTCCGTCTCTCTCTCTCACACACACTCTCACTCACTCTCTCTGTATGTAGTACCATCCGTCTATACGATGGGTTCTTTGTTTGCTCCCTGGCTAGGCGAGGTGAAAGGTCAGAGGTTTTGGGTCAGAGAAATAGGGCCGTGTTTGTCCAGTCTAATTGTCCTGTATGGCCTTGGTCAGTCTGACCTGTCCTTTTGTTGACAGTCTTGCTGAGGGAGAATACCCTTAGGGACGATATGTAAACACCCATTCCCTGATAAGTCATACAGTGAGAATGGACACAGACAAACACAAAAACACAAACATTCATTCAGCCACTAATTCGCCACCCTCTCTCAATTACACATCCACTTTCCCGCTAGTCTTATCTACACGTATGTTGTATTTAACACTTTGCCTGATATAACTAACACTTGTCTGTGGAACACACTCTCCAAACAATGTAGCAAACACATTCAAGGTTCTCTCCCTGCTTCTCTCTCTCTCTCACACACACACACACACACACACACACACACGCACAAAGACACAGACACACACACACCTGTTACATTTCATGAACTAGTGGTGAGACATGGAGAAACATCAAGAGGTTAGAAATCAAACAATGACCAAGAGTATGTCTGCAATTTAATGGCTGGGAGGGCTTTAGGCTCCAGCTGATGAGACAGGAGCCAGTGGGTAAAGCCACACTGTAAAATCCCTTGACCACTTTCCCTTATGACTCCTTTGAAGGTGAACAAAGGGCCATTCTTGTCCCATGGGTAAGTCCTCTGAGACAGAGTCCTCACTAGCCCACACAGGCTGATGACTGAGCGTGACAACGTAACATGGCAAAACAAACTACCATCACATGCAGTATCTTTCCATTCCTACAGTCCATGCCACATGTGAAAGCAAAAATGAAAGGTTCCACAGCAGAAAAGAGTTTACATTCTCCATTTTTTCACATTGTCAAAATTCAGAGAACCAGAGGCCTCACTTGCCCGAGCTACACGATTTCACTTAGATAGAGTCTTTTCCGTTTGACTGGAGGTTATTTTATGAGACACCGTATATTCCTGTCAATGAAATGAGAGAGACAGAGAGAGAGAGAGAGAGAGAGAGAGAGACAGAGGGTGAGAAATTTAGAAAGATAAGGTCCACGGCTGGCCCATCTTGGGGGTTCTTGTAGCTCGCTCGTGGAATTTAGGACGTGGTGAAATACACCCTACGGTGAAACGCAATGATAAAATGTCAGTGACAGTTTTATTGTGATTCGGGAGCGTCTGGGTCTCAGACTTCACTCGTTCCGACCCAGCGGGCCATGCAGCTGTTACTTTAACGGCAATTGATGGCTGCCGCATTGCCAGGGCGATTTGATATGTGCCCCCCTGAGAGCAGAGAGGAACGTAAATAACAAAGTTTAATGAGCTTTCCGATTTTAATAACTCCTGCACACATTCTCCACATCTGCCCAGACACTCAAAGCCAATGCCTTCTGAGAAACAGCAGAGCTTCATTTACAGGTAACGAGGAGCTCGCTCTAACTGGCCGCATCGTTTTACTGAGAGGCTTAACGGACGGTATGGAGATTCTGAGGGTCAAAGAGTGTATTCTGTTATTCAGCAGGTGTGTTTAGACTCATAGTGTTCCTTCGGCCTCATAAAAACCTGTTTTACGACGACATTGAATTTCCATTTGATATTAACTGGGATTCATTTGATAGCTGTGATTAGCTATGCCTGCTTCAGTTTGTGCTTTTGGATCTTTGACTTCAGCCAGAGCACACGGACGGTTCTTTCTGGGTGATGTCAGACTTCCTTGATCCTAGTCCAAAAAGAACATACAAGTGTTTAAATGAAACATTCAAGAGATTGTTTTCACCCCCCCCCCCCCCCCCACACACACACACACACACTCTTTAGTAAAGACCAATCAGCAGCATGTTAACAACAAGCTATCAGCTCAGCCGACTCCATCAACCACATACGCATGTTCTGCTTATTGATGTCAGTGTCATAGAATCAGTCTGACACACAAGTCATTCAGGACTGGGTCAGTCCAATGGCAGAGCTTCAGAAGCTGCTGACGGGTCCAGCCAGAAGGGAGCAGGTATGCCTGTGCCATGGAATGCAGGTTGGATGATAGGGAAGGCTGGTCTGGGGCGAGATTGGATTCGAAACGGGAGGTGGCATTGGGGGATGGGAGGTGACGGGTGCAGGGAGTTCTTTAGGAGTTTGATGTCTCTATCCTGTCTGGGAGGCTGACAGTTCTGTCAGGGGGAGGGGAGAGGGGGTTGCATGACAACTCGGGCCACTCTGTATTCATATCATGTGTGCGAGATGGGGGGAGGGTAGCTAAGAGATCGATAACAACTGGACTACATAAAGTCTTAGGGATTCGGAATCAAGTAGTGAAATTTATGTCCGCTAAGATACAAGGGCACACAGTTTCTTAGAACAATGTTATGTTCACAATTCTCAATCTGTTTGTTTTCTCTTTTAGTATTCTTCTGTTGTGGAACCGTGATTATAAACACATTATTTAGTATTTCACTTGTTTTTACAGAGATGAACATATTAAACAAATCAGTCATTCTCTCATTTACCTAATTCATTAAAAAGAAAAATTTATACAAACACCTTGTTTAAATGACTTGTACAATAACTTAGTCACATTCAACTGACATTCTATGTCATGTAACCAAACATTTAAATGTACAAACACTAAACACAGAAGTAAAACATTCTTTCAAAACATTATTACAACCTCAATTATAACTAGCAGATTGCTGTAGCAGTAAACAGCATAATCAGAGGTCACAAATAGTAAACACCATGGCAATTTAAGACTGCTCTGACATGAACATGCCAAATCAGAATTCTTTATGTATATTTAGAGTTTGTGTGCATAGCTGCGTGTATGTTATGCTGAGTTTTATGTATAATTGTGATTAGAATCTGTGTGTATACATGATCCTTTGAGTGTTAATGTATATGTATGTGTAATGGATCTGAGTGTGGGGATATATCATATGTGGATGTTTGTGCACACATGTATATGAGTGTCTGTGTGTCAAGGGAGATATCACCTTATATGACACTTGGCTCCTGCACCTCAAGCCCTCCCAGTAATGCAGACATTCTGTCTAGTGTGGAGCGTGCTGGTTCCGGGAAGGGTTAACTTTCCCTAGTGACCTTTTTAACACCTCACGACCTTCCGAAGCATCCCAGCAAAAGTCACTTTTTACAGACTGCGTACACCATGACTGACACGTGAAGAAATCCTGAGCATCTGAAGAATCCATGGACCTACATCGCCCCATCCACTTGTTCTCCCAGTATACGAGCCTCTGCTTTCCCAGTGACCTCTCTGCCCAGCACTTTACCAGTGTCCTTATTGTTTCACTACACACAGACCTTCATTTTCTCACTGTTTCCAAATTCTCAGGTGACACCAGCCTGGATTCTCAAATGCTTGGCTACAGACACTGTTTCTCTTTCGTAAACCATACTTGTATCTTCATTTGTTAAAACTAAAAAAAATGTTTCTGTTGTCAGTCTTTTAGACCAGTCTGCATCTTGTAGTGGGGTGAGGGGTGTTAAATCAAACACTTAATGGATCCTGGTTCCTTAAAAATGTTAGATCTTAGTTAGAATATCCGTGGGATTTCTCCACGTACAGCAACCCGCACCTGTGTCAGTGTCAAACTCTATCCATGCTACAGGACCTGTAGAGGAATAAACAGTCAGCCAAACTCAGCTCTTTTAATTTTTTTTTTCACTGGACAATCTTGACGCTCAAGCATATACAGACCCACAGAATAGTTCAGACTAAGAGCGAGAGTGCTTCGATATCTGAGAGAGTTTTCTCCTTCGTTTAGGGTACTCTGGTAGAGCAGCTGTTGGTTGTTGGAAAAGATGTATCTCTATAGGCATGAGGTTTTTGGGTCCTGTGAGAGGTCTTGTTAGCACAATAAGCAGGAGCAGTAGGGGGGGGCGGGGGGAGGACACTGTTTGTGCAGGTGGGAGCTCCTACTGTCAGTATGCTCATAAATCTGCCTGTATTCTGTTCATCTGTACACACACCTCACAGGGGCAGCGGGACGCTGCAGCTCCTGCATGACCTCCAGTCTGTTTCTGCACCTCTTCCTTTCCCTGCCTCCCTCACCTTCCATTCTCCTCATATTCTCTAAAAAGAGTATCCAACCCATGGTGGTGAAAAGGAATCTCCTTCACATTCAATAAGAGAGGATGTTCCATGTCTATTGTTTTCCCGTCTGCATTTTCTCTCACAAATATTCAAGCAAATTTCTAGTCATTTATCACAAGTTCTTCCCCTCATTTCTGAGGAGAGGAAAAGGGGGAGAGAGAGTGGAAGTAGATGTAGGTTGTAGTATGACCTCAAGCCTGCTTAGGTGAAGGTGCAGTGGGTTGCAGTCATTAAAAGCACACGCTCAGGGCGAGTTCTAAAAGCCATTAACACACATCCTGCTCTCACAAATGCCTCACTTTACATATTGGATGTCTAATAATAGGCACCTTAACATTTGTACATTTGTAGTTTCTACAACACATTTGTAGAGTGGTTATGTTCTAGAATGTGTTGGCCAGTGAAATTTTAACGCTAATTGCTTCGGTTTCATGGCTTCACTTGACATAAAAAAAAAAGGTTGTGACTTTTTTTTTGTTGTTGGTCAGTCTAAGCCTGAGGGCATTTTTCCACAAGTGGAGGGGAGGGGGGAGGCGGGAGGAAGGGGGGGGGTTCTTTGCATATGGTTTGTTCACTGAGGCAGTACATTCAGCCATTTGTGTGTTAGTGTGTGTCATAATGTACGTGAGTGTGTGAGTGTGTATGAGTGTCACAGTGTAATGTTTTGGAATCGGTATGTGTTTGAGTTAGGTTAAGGAGTGTTCATCTCTCCATCCATGTACATACAGCTGGTGGCAAGGTGTGGGCTTCGCAGCTGGAAAACTCAAACTGAGTAAACATGGCTGAGTGCAGGACTGCACACCTCCCCGATCTTACCTTCCTCCTCTTTTCTTCTTCTTCCTCCTCCTCCTCCTACTGTAACAAAACAAGACAAACAGATGGCTGCACATCTGGAATGGCTCTGCTAAGAACCTTAATTAACTTGCAACAAGCCTGTTTGTCTTCTTTAGGAGACACGCTGGGATTTCGCCGTACTCACACTGGTGGAGCACTGGAGACTGCAACAAGCTCAGAAACAAGCATTAAAGAAAAAAAACCCCAAAAAACATTGCTGCCCTAGGATACCACCGATCGTGAACAGAATGGCTGCTTCTGCTTCATGGAGACATGTTTAATGATCTGCACTTTCTGTTTGTTTTTCAATTCGCAATTGAAGACATCTCTTCATATGGCGTTTAGCCATTTCAGTTGAGTCTGGTTAAAGTGACTGCAAAGAATGTTCTAGCACTTAAACTAAACCACGAGCATAGCTTCACAGAATGATTTATCCATACACTGATCAGGTACAGAAAGAAAATTGGGTGCTGTGGAATTTGGAGCTTTGTTTCTAATCCACTTAAATTCCTCCAGGAGAGACTGACAGTGAGTCATTGAAATGTATGTACATAGCTATTTATCTAAGACAAAAGCTAGTTCCTAATCCCTAATTGGTCAAAATGGCAGAGAAAAATAGTCAGTACAGGACTACAAGCTCTTTAATGACTAACTGCTGTGCATACACTAAGACTATGAAGTGGCAATATCATCAGTTCACATTTTACAAATGTATAATTATAAATCAACAAATGATTAAATCAGCAGAATGTACCTCTATATTTGGGTGGCAACAGGTGAAAGATAAATAGAAATTAATCATGACGTGTCATTACTGTATTATGCCAATAAATAACCTTTTAATAATAAATAGCCTAAAAAATCTTTTGCAGAGCAAATATTATATTGTGTGTCACAAATATTGTTCATTTTAAATCTGCTTCTCTTAAGCTGATGCCGATGGATGAGCCAGAATATTTTCCACAGAAGAAAAAAAAACAAAGACATCATATAGCAGGGTTCAATTTAGTCAACAGCCCGTGGAAACAGGGGTTAAATTAGATTTGTGGGGAAAAAAAATAGTAAAGTGTACATCTGTGTTAGAAAACCATTCTCTGGAGATGTTAAAATGTAAACCATGTAAACCAAACAAAAAAAAAACCCCTCTCTAGCAGCTCAGGAAGAAAAAAAAAAAAAAAAGCCCTTAATGTGATGCAATCTCTACACGGCTAATCTGTAACCATAATCAAAGCGTGGGACCAAGGAGGGGGAGAAAACACCAAGAGCTTTGAACAAGCAGCGCCAAATGGTGTGTGCAATTAATCTCAGATCCTCCAACACAAAAAGGCAATTTGTATGTTAAAGAATGGGAGTAGTGCTTTGCCGATTCTGGTAAGACACATGGGACGACCCGCAGGTACTCTTAGAACCAATCTGCTGCCTACTGACAGCCTTTTTAATAGGCCACTATGTGCTGAATCCTCGGTAAGAGGCTGCTGTCGCGTTTGGGCAGATAGAACACACACACACACACACACACACACGCACGTGCACAGAGTGTGTGGATGTAGGGCTACAGGCTGTGAAGGCCTTTCTCTTTTGTCAACCATTATCTCCTTAAACACGCAGCTCCTCTGGCTGCTGTCACACACTCCGCTCTGGTGGTCTGCTACAAGACAGATGGCCATAAGACCCCCTCCACCCTCTTTACACCCTCTTTCCACCATTAACACACTCGATCGCTGAGAGATCCTTGTAACATTCACACATTCACATAGCAAAGAGCCGTACACTAAAACAACTACCTAAATGATCTGGGATGGAAAAGAACTCCGTATGTATATTCTAACGTGTGTATTGTAACAGTGAGTAATGTGATACAGACAGGCATAAGCTGTTCTGAGCTAATTCCATCATTTTTTTGTGAGCTAACACAACAAACATTTCCACAGATTACAAATGGGGGTTTGTACGTCTTACATCCCTCCAAATGTCCAAATGAAGATTCCCATTTCAGAACTCTTACCATTTCCACAACAGTAATGGCTTTCATTTGCCAAGATGATGAGTTTTGGAGAAAAAAAAATGACTTCTATAATTGCACATCAGTAGAGATATGCCAATGCACTTCTCTCTTAATTATAGCATTGCACAGAGGAGACCACCACAATTAAAAGAGTTGAGGATTACACCAGCATATCAACCAACATTCTCAATGGGGCCCCATAGGTATGGAATTAGCTTTGAATAACCTTGCAGTGCGAGGTTTAATTAGCTTTGAAAATGGTTTGACCTGAGCATGTTTTTTTCCCTCCATTTTTCTTGTGCATTTTGATAGCAATTACGTTTGTGGGGTAGTAGTTGAGGGCATTCCTTTAATTTTTTTTTTAAAAAAGTCTGTCACACCCCCACTCACTAATCCCTCACCCAGTCATGAAGAGCTCAAACTAAAAACCAAAGAATTCTGTCATGTCAGTTATGTACTCTTGTCTTGTCATTAAGATGATATTCTCCCGTTCAGGTTTGGTTGGGAACAAAAGGCAACCGCTTACAACCGCTTACAACAATGGATGAAAGCGTAGAAAAAACAGTGAGCCATCGTGGATCTATGTTTATACATTTTACGACGCCACAGATGCGCTGGCCTGCAAAGGCTGTGCTTGACCACTGTGTACACAATATTCTAAGCTGACTCTTTCATTGACTATGATTCAATAAAGCAATTAACAATTATAGAAAACCAAACAAAGCCTTACAAAGACTGACATTTCACTCAGTGTGTCCTTTGATTAATGTTCATCATGGTTTTACAAAGACACATGTGCATTTACAGGAAAAAAAAAACCCTCAGGACTGTTTGTATTTGATTAAGCTGAGAAGACTTTTATGACCACTCTGATACTATTCCCGATGTCTTTTCTTTTATGAGCGGAACATCACGGCCATCCCACCCGTGAGGGCCAGTAAAAACAGCCAGGGCGGATGAGAGGGGCTTTGGCCAGGCTGTCAGACTCCGGGCTTGGCTTTGATGAGGGGGAAAGAGAGATAAGACGGCTTTAAGTTGAGAAAACAGAGCGAGACGCACAGTGCGTGAAGGAGAAGGGGAAGGTGTTTCGTTTCAGGATCTTGCTGGAATGGGAGAGGAAAGGTTGTGAAAATAACACCCAGGCACAAGCTGTGCAGAAATGATGCGTGAAATCGTGAACAGAGGGATTAATGGGGACTGTAAGGAGAGCGTTAGAGTCGCACCCCAAGCACAGAGGTATGCGTGAACCAGGAACCCCGCCACACAAGTGCTGCACAGGAAGGATGGAGGAGATCAACGTTCAGTAGATGCTCAAACATCCAGAAAGACGAGGGTGGGAGGTATTTAAGAGTTTAAAAATAAACAAACAAACAAATAGATGATGAATGACGAAAACATTAAGTCTAATAATTGTCCGTATCCGAAAAATGGGAATGGAACCTCCACCAAAACTGAGAGAGAAATGATATTCAATGGCTACAAACACGAATAATGATCTGAATGATAAGAAGAAAAGCTTTTTACAGAACAAGAGAACAATGCAGGCGTCTGATGACAATGTAATTAGTGAAAGGACAGGTTGATATCGAAACTTAGATCCTATCCATTCAACCTTACGGAAAAGGAAAAAAAAAAGTGCAGACTTGTCCGCTGTGGTATATTTGAGGATTATTTTCCAACCTATTTGAGTTTGTAACCTTTCTCCACAGCAGTGTTTAACTCAACTGTGTTGTTTGCTTTGGCATTTTGTGACATTTGAACATATTGAGCATATCTTTCATCAGATGGGACTGGAATATTGAAGCGGTGAGAGAATGAGGCTAATCCTTAACACTAACAGTAAACCTGCTCTCCAGTCTGCAGGATCGATAGATTGGACAGACTGCTCTTTCCTCTGCAGCCTATCAGTCACACCTAAAAAAACAAAACAAAACAGCTAACATCTGTGGCCCAACTATACTGTGCTTTCCATTAGGAGCTCACTGAGAGAACAGTGCAGACAGAGTTTACACACTAATGTGATATTACAGAAGTTATAGTACAGCTCCTGACAAACCTGTGAGGGCGTTAGTGCGTGTGTGTGTTCCGTGTAAAAATGTGCGTGTCTCTCAGAGTGTGGCCCGTGTCATTTCATAACGTGAACACTAGATGTTTGTATTGAAAGTCCTCCTTTGATTGCATAATACATGTAATGTGTGTGGGCATGTGCATATCTGTTGTGTGTGTGTGTGTGTGTGTGAGTGTGTGTGTTTCTGTTATTGGCACATTTTTACAGGCAACAGCAGGGTCTCACCTGTCTACAACGAGGATCTCTGGTTTCCACCCCGGGCACGTTCTAAAGCCTGGCAGTAAACAGCGTGGGCTTAGCCAATCTGCATTTGCGCCTTCTTGTCTTTCTTGGGAGGCGACAGCACAGAAATGTGCACCTTCTGATGGTCCACTCTTTGGCTCTCAGCAACTCTGACACTACATCATGGTTCCGCTTCTACAGGTCACCACACAGATTTCAGCGTGTAGGACCGACTGAGAACAGACGAAAAATGTAACTCATGCATACCCTGGCATTTTTTTCATTTTTGTTGTTTTTAATGACCATATATGAAGCTTCATTTTTGATTTAAAAAAAAGTATTTATAATTATCTGTATTTTTATGTGCCTGTACCAATGAGAATTAAGAACAACAACAACAACAACAACAACAAAAACTCAAGTCAAAAACAGCTTTAGTCATAGCCAATTTTACAAAAAAAAGACATGAAAAAAAGAAAGATGTTTGGTGACCTTGATCTGGATTTCTAACCTAACCAAAGCAATTCTGTAAATGATTGTAGTCCCAGCTCATGGTTGACTGGAGCTGGTGCTGATATGCCAACAGAGGGAGAGGAAATAGACTTTTTAGTATGGCCTCTACGCTCTGGTACCTCTCTAGTATACGTGGTTCACTAAAAGGAAGCACTCCTATTTTGAGGTCGTGTCACTCAGACTACAATCCCTGGATTAATCCAATCAGAAAATCCGAGTGGCCAAAAATGCCAAAAGGTTCAACCATGGGAAGAACGATACAAAAAAAGCATGTTAATTTAACGTCACTTGTTTTCCTTCAGGCAGGATAGATGCGCACTGGTCAAATTGGGATCTGAAAATAAACCTCGATAATATCTTGGGTTGATTCCAGACACTGTATGCATATTTATGTCTCTGAAAGGTGCTGTGACATTTGTTATGTCTCACCTCTCTCACACATACATTTACTTTTCATGAAAACAGAGAAAGGGTGTATGAAGACAACAGACAGAGAGGTGTTATTCCCTCTTGTCCAGTCTTGAACTCACCAGATGCCACTGTGCAAACCAAACAACCAGACATGAATGCTAGATATTCCGACGCCTTTCCTGGCATGAATCCAGAGACAGATTTCAGCTTTTACGGGAATAAATTCTGGTGCATATGGCGCAAGACTTGTTAAATGTAGTCACGCCTCACACAACACAGCCAAAAAAGCACCCACTCTACAAGAAGTTTGACTCAAATTTTACCGAAATGTTAATGCTCTTTCCAAACCCAAACACTGTTTTACAGTCGCAAACACGATGTCTGCGTTTCAGCAAAAATGCTGCTACCATTGAAATCCGGTGGACTTCAGAAGTGAAAGCCAATTAAAGACGGCGGAACAACAAGTTTCTGATACTCTATTTTGATTATGACATTAGCGACACATTTGGCTCAATTCTCATGTATCAAAATATTTTTCTATGCTAATTTCTTTTAATACGTTTAAAATTGCATCCAGGTGTGTCGTTTTACGAACGGGTGGTTCAGTTCAGTGACGAGGCCTTGGGGGCCACAAGTGTTTTGTAAATTCAAGCATGAATATGAAAGTAGGTCTACATTTCAAACGCAGCCGAAAAATCCCTCAGAGAACCTCCCCAAAGTGTGTCAGGACTGAGTCTGACAGATGTCTGGATTTACATCGCTGGATTTACAGCGCTCCAGATTCTTCGTGAATCATATTTTCTGTGAATCATATTTTCTCCTCTGATTGGATCGCCGGTTTGGTTTGAAATTAGGCAGCGTTTTTCTGTGCGAATCCCCACAGACTCAAGCGATTCAGTCGGCGATGCGGGCCTAAATAAAATGCGATCGTTAATGAGGCGGCAAATTAATTTAAATATGGTCTACAGCACAACTGAGCACCATATATAACATTACTCAAACAAATATGTATTGTAGTTTTTGTTATTTTGTTTGAAGTCTCATGGCCCGTTGTTGTAAATGTGACTGAAACATTGTACATGCGTTCGACACACCGGCGGTTGACCGTGATATAAATTGAGACTGAACTCAAAGGGAAACATGGCCTCAGCCAGCTGAGAGAAGACGGGTCAGAGGTGGGTGTTCATGGTGTCTGTGTTACTCCCGGTTGCCAGGCAACACATCTGTCATGACAGCGCAGGTTGGCCTACCCTTGCTCCTGAATCACCTCGCAAGAAATGTGGAGGAAAAACAGATATCCAAATGCAGTTGAGTAGAGGAGTTTAAAGACACCCCCCCTCCTCCATTTTTTTTTTTGGAAAAGTCCTTATAATAGCTGTAGCTGAAAGATATATATAAATCCATTCATCGAGGCTGGCTAAATCACTAGAGCAAACAGTAAACATCTATCAGTGAACAAGAGAAAACTCTTCTCTTTTTGCTGACCTCTCTGATCCTGAACAGCGTCTCGCCTAATTGGAGATCCTTCAGTATCGATTTTCATCAGCTCCTTTATTTGACATAGCAGCCTCATGTAACCAGGGGAAATGTATTGTGCTGTCAAGCTGAGATGAGGAGGTCTGAATCATTTCAAATTGTTTGCAAAAATGATTTGAGTAAATACAGTATATCGTTTTTAGCAGCAATGGAGTCTCAAGTATTATTTTGGGTGAGATATCTTCTCTCACCCCAACTTTTCTTTTCTTTTCTTTTCTTTTCTTTTCTTTTCTTTTCTTCTTTTCTTTTTTGTAGTTTAAGGCAAAATCAGTAAAAATATACAAGCAGGCTTTTGAATAATACCTCAGGTTATTTGTGTATATTGTACATCAGAAGACAGAGGAGTGTATGAGAGAAGCCCAGCCATAGTTTGCTACAGCAATAGCTTTGCTTAGTGTAGCCTAATGTGTAATTAATGAAGCTTTGTTGTCACATTAAACTAGCCTAACTCAAAATTATTCCAGAACTAAACAGATTTCATAGCATTCAGACTGAAGAGCTGCGTGTGAATAAACTTGTGTTTGCGTTCTGCTGCACAGTGGAACAAATAACCTCTTAAACTTAGAGCATTAACAACTGGTAAAAGGACATTTTCACTTAAAAATGGCCATTAAATGGTTTATATGATTGTGGGGAAGCTTACTGTGAAATGTTCTAAACAGACCACTTTGTTAATCTGGTCACTGACTTCCTACAGATCAGTCTATAGACCATTACAGAGCATAATGATAGTTCTTGTACATTATTAATACAATGACAACATTGTGGGACTGCAGTTTTAAATAGCTAATGAAATCATCACCATGAAGTCAAATAATCAATGTAATCCTTTACAGCAAACACTGCAGCAGATGACCCAATCAGGACATGCAGTGTATTTAATATGCTTATATGGAAAAAAAAAATCTGTATTGTTTTTATTCAGCTGACTGATGTAAAACACAAATAATATCTTTTTCATAAGTGGTAGAGAGAATAAGAGGTGTCTGTCATTTGCCATGTCTGTCAATACTGCAATAATGCAGCTCAAACCCGTGACATAATTATTTTTGCTTAGTTTTAAATATCAGAACAGCTAGGGTTAGGGTTAAGGTTAGTCCCATTTAATAACTCACAATAATTAAGTCTACACTGTCAAGTCCTTTCAAAACTTCATGTTTGTATACTTAACAACATTAAACATTTTATATATAAATATATATATATATATTGTATAAGGTCATAACAACTTAATTATAGGCTTCAGCTAATGTCATGGTCGACAGTATCAATATTATGTGTTTAGATGTACTTTTTATATTTATTAAATATGATTTAATGTTGGATGGCATTGAACAGGGGCCAAATCTGCACATTAATTTACTGACCCCCTTGGCACCGGTCCATTTTGGTCATTAATTATTTCTAAAATTTCTTGGACTCTGTTCTTCACATATAATAGAAAATGTTTTAATATAGTGTTGTTGAAATTGCCATGATCTAATAAAAGCTTCTTTGTTATCTCACATTGTGAGTGAAATAACCAATAATTATGAGAATTCTGTCACTGTTTATCACAAAATTTGATCATGGTATCAAATAAAATCATTTTGTTTATTTTTGAATCAAAGTTTGAAATATATAAATCAAAAAACACACAGGCATCAATTTGAACTATATTTAAAATCAAATGAAAACATTTTCTTCAGCGACATAATAAATACATTTTTGCACTTGTGCATCCAATTTTTTTTCTTCTTCTTCTTCTTTTTCTGAGCTTATTTACATCATAAATAAATTTAGAGCAGGATCCTCCCCCCCCCCCTCTTGCTCTGAGAAAAACAACTGCTTTTTTTTTTTCCAAACGGAACCAGTTTCTCATGTATAAATATCACGGAGGTTGCGACCATGGGGTGGAGGTCTGTAGGAAATATCTCCCGTCCCATTGGTCCACTCACACAAGTACTGAGGTGTCAGTCACTCTGTGTCCCCCCCCTTCCCGAGCAGGATACCCAAACATCAAAAACAGCAGCACACATCACCCATTCATTGCTCCACCTTTACATATCCGTCTACCTCTTCCACGTATTATATGAACGCATTCACTTCAGTACGGACCTGATTGCATCACCTACAGTGATTCAAACGGTCTGCCCTGTGTAACTAGCACTCAGTCTCAAAAGAGCAAAACCCATGAATCCCGTTTTTTTTTCTTTGTCATACCTCACATATGAAAGAGAACAAACAGAAGTACATTAATACAGAATTGCATAATCTTTTTCACCTCGTGAAAGGCTGAGATGTCAAAAGCTTTGATGATGCTTACTGAGCAATTCTCATTTTTTTTTTTTTTTTTATAGGATTCTTTTGAAACATTTCTGCAAATGTTGTGATAAGTACCGATTGTAATTTAGGGATGAGTGGCTTTATCCTTTTTATTTTAATTATTATTATTATTATTATTATTCCTCCAAAACCCACTGTGTTTTTGTGTTTTTAATTTGCTCAGTTTCTTTCATTTGTAACCATTTCAAAAAAAAAAAAACAATCAGGAGAAAATAAAAAAAGGGACACCACCATCACAGCAAAGTGCATTTAAAATAACCCGGAGATGAAACTATTAAAACCTTTTCTCTAACTTCAAAATTCCATAATCACTTCCTTACAGTCAATTTGATCTAAAGGTGAGTGGACAGTATCACCCATCCATATCTTTAACGTGTTTGTCTTGAAACCAAAATCTACTAACACTGACGACAGGTAGAGAGAATGAAATGAAATATTTGCGATATGAAAGACAAATTACTGCAAAACTTGTCACTGTGGTTCCAGCACAGGAAATTACAGTATAAGAAGAACAAATGTTACACAGTTTTTTCAAATGAAATTGAAATCATTTTTATTTTGCTATATGTTCTATATGTACTATATAAACTACGTACTGATTTAAGCTTATGTATGATGCTTTTTCTTTTTTTAAGTTTCTTTGGACAAAAGCGTCTGCCAAATTATTAAATGTAAATGTGAAACTGTAAGATATTTGTATCGCTAATAAAATGTAAAAGATTTTTGATGTCTCTTTGACCTCACAAGAAATAATTCATACACAAACTGTTCATTTTCCAGTTCTTTGTGCACTGTAATTTGAGACAACTTAAATACTAGCTGTTTCCGACCCCAAACTGACATAACGAGTTTTTTGATTTTAGCGATTAATTTAGAGTAAGAGAGTTATTATGGAATTTTTCATCCTTCAGTTTTTAGATATTCCATCTCTTCAATATCTTCCCTTCTTTGAAATGATTCTAAGTACTCTACACATTGGGATGCAGAACGCGTTTCCCAGAAAGCAGGAGGGAACGTAATAAGCAATGAAAACAAAACAAAAGAAAAATAAACAAACAAGCAGGCAGACAGTGTTTTTTCCTGGATTAGGCCCAAGTGTGGAGGAGGGGAGAGGGAGCGAGGGAGGCAGGGAGGGAAAGAGGGAGGGGTGGGGAGGGAGGGGGGGAGGGAGGGGCGGGGGCTGAGTCAAGACGTGTGTGTTCCCGAGCGTCAGCTGCCGTTGGTGATGATGACGGAGGTGCCTTTGTGGCTTGGCGTTTGTTCGGCCTGCATGCGCAGGTGAGAGGCCATGTCATAGTGAGAGGAGCCCGAACAACCCAGGGCGTAGCCTCTGAAACTCTCTGCCTCGTACAGGTGCTCCAGGGCGTAGCCTGTGAGTGAATAGGCCGTGTGTTTGTCTATGTATTGGCGGGGATGAGACGGATAGAGTGCGGGCGTGGGAGAGGCAGCGCATGAACCCGTGAGAGGGAGCTGGTGCTGATGGGGAGAGAGTTCCGTCTGCAGGAAGTCTTTGGCCTTGGCCAGTCGTTCCGAGCCAGGGCTGCTAAGCCGGGAGAGAGGGGCGGGGCTAGGGGCGGGGCTTATCGCCTGGGTCGAACCCCGACATACCACTCCTGGCAGGGCGGCCTGGGGGAACTCGGCGCTGAAGCAGGGGCCGTGGCCTTTGGCCAGCCCGTTGGCGGCGCCCAGGGAAGGCTCGGCGGGGCCTTTCCTCAGCTGTAGTCGACTCTCTTCCTCTTTGATCATCTGCTGGGTTGCCCGAATCAAGGTTTCTATTTTACTAGGCTCCTGAGGACTGGCCCGGAAGTGATCCCCGCGGTAACGGTCGCCCGAATCGCTGGCCGAACCCCCGTCAGGCGAACTAACCACACTGTCTTCGTCCCAGTGGCCCCTGACTGTGAGAGGAAGACGGGAGCATTAACACCTGCCTGAGACCACAGACTTATCACTCAACATGTCAATCAAAAGAGGGCGGGTGCAGGGAGACTCACCGTGCAAGCTGTGTATTGACGCGATGTGGGGCATGACTGCTTCATACCCGTCGCCGTTTTCTGGGGATGACTTGGTCAGGGGCAGGACCGATCTGGCAGCGCCCCACCACGCCTCTCGCCCAGGCTGGGGCGTGCCCAGGAAATAGCGGCCCGCCTCGCAGCGGCCCTGCTCACAGGACTGTGAGTGTGTGTGACCGTGAGCGTCGCTCGGGGTGTGGTGCTCGTCGGACAGAGGCAGGCTGTAACAGAGCGGGCGCGGTTCTGGAAACTGCCGGTAAACGCAGGAAGCGTCCATACCCTCCCCCTGCTCCAGCAGCTGAGGAGAAGCAGAGTCGGTAAGAGGACTGCCGCCCCACGGGCTGTCCTGATCCGATTCAGAACGCTCCGTATGAAAGCCTGGGTACTGTATACACACACAAATATGGACAGTGTGTCAATTCAGCAATCCCAGACAGTTGCGTACACATACTTCAGCTCCACATTCCTTCAGATCACTTTCTAGCAGTAGTGGAGATGGCGTCTATATAGTAGGCACTCTGACCTGAGAGTAAGGAGACAGCCTCGTCTTGGCCTTGGTCCGTGACACCCTGCTCTTACTCGCCCTACGGTTATCAATCACCGGGTTTGATGTGCTGTTATAGGAGAAGGACGGTTTGCTGGACGTCACCTGGTCTAAGGACAGCTGTAGACCTTTATATTCCGTATCCCTGCAGAGAAACACACAGCAGCTCAAGCACTAAAAACCCACAGTATATGTCACATATATCCGGATTAAATCACTTCTATCATTACACGAGATAGGCTCTGCTGCGATGGGTTTGATGGGTGTTTATTTAGGTGTGTCTTTGGTGGGGTTTGTGTACCTGAGCATTTTAGTTTTGCCCATCTTACGGTGTGAATGCTCACTAGCATCTGTTTGGTAATTAAAGCCCCGTTGCTCATTTGTGGGGATGAGTGAGTGGAGAAGGATCTATTTGGGAGGCATTGTTTCTCCTGCAGGATTGGAACAAGGCTTTTACAAACACATGACAGAGGGGAGGCAGTCCGATCAAATACACACTGAGATTAAGGGCTATGTCTGGCTCAATCAAGCCTCACAAGCAGATCCCATATGAGGCATAACTTGGAAATGGGAATTGATTTCTGGGTAAAGTGCTGTATAGATTTTGTTCCCTATGATGAATCAACTTTAAGACAAAGGAAACCGTAGCTGGAGATCACTCTGGGTAAATACACATGTACAGACATACACACACACACACACACACACACACACAGTCATCTTCTCCACAGATTTTCCAGCCTGGCTTACGCAACATACACCATTCAATGCACATGGTAAAACAATAAGAGCGTTCATATGAGAACCCAGACAGACAGATATTCAGGCAGACATAAAACACCAACACAAATACAATCACACACATGCTATCCAATGCAAATATACACAGACGCATGAATAGTCTCATTGCCACACATATTGTGTGTGAATGTGTCATGTTCTCTTGTCAAATAGGTGGATGAAAAGGAAGGTCGGAGGCCACAGCCAGAAGTCAATAGTTACTGAGAGTAAAGCAAAAGCTTTGTCAGTGTCAAAAGAGAACACAAACACAAGCACAGACACACACACCTGAACTCCTGTACCCCTGGTCTCTGCGTGAATGGGCACACACTCCAATAACAGCCATGATAACAGGGGCCAGACACGTTCACCTTTTTCTCTTGTGAACACAGATTGGCTTTGCAATTATGAGTGAAAACAGATACTCAAAGGGGTCAAACACTGGGCACATCTCTTTATTATTGTTCACACTTACCATGTCTTAGCCCTGTTATACAGCAGCTACTCAAGAACAAAATCACATGACCAATACCAGAGTTAGAAAAAAAAAAACATCAGAAAAATGCTCATTCACTAGGCACTCCTTGCACCAAGCTGTGAGTCATAAAAGCTTATCATTTTTATAGCCTATTAATTAAAGCTCATGAACAGTTTGCTTTTATGGCTGTGAGACAGCGTGGCAAGCTGCTTCAGCTTCACTCAAGCAGGCAAATAGATACAGTCTCTTCTGTCTAACTGAGGGTTTTATAGACCCGTTTCATTCACATTCGCAACAGAAAAGTAAAACTCAAAGCCTTTTGAAACCAGATGTTAGTGTTCGGTTCTGCGAGATAGATATAGGAAAAGAGAAGAGTTTAGGTGAAAAGCTGTATTCTCAGATCCAAAATGAGGGACGACTCCTTTGACAGAAGTCCATTCATACTTCTGTCACATACCCACTGGAAAGTCCAGTCTGATAACACGTTCACTTTATCAGTCCTGAAGCATGACAAATAAATCAACTCAATTCCCTGCTGAACCGATAGGATTCATACAGTCTGCACACACACAGCTGGGCATATAAACTAAACACACACCTACAATGAAGTGACTTTTTCCCCCTCAGTTCACTGTAATGCTCACCTTTAAATGACCTTCACTTAAACGTCACACTCACCCAAATTCACTTAGCACTGTGAAATCACCCTTCACACACACTCAAACGTACACATTGATCATCTGTGCAAATTCTCTTTGACAAAATAAAAATGAATACAAATATTCACAGGTGTATATTTCCATACATGTATGCACATGCTTTCACAGACACAAACACACACATGCACACACACACACATACACACACACACACACACACACACACACACAGACAATTCTCACTGACTGATTGTGATAGAACTGACTTTTACACAGCTGAGACTATCTCTCTCCTATAGATATAGCAATAAGAAGCTCAGGGAGTCTGAAAATATTCTCCAAGGAAATAACTGGTACTCAAGTTTCAGCAGATTCATTCTCTTATGTCTGGATGAACAGATGCATCTCACCAGAAACAAAAGAATAAATTACAGCGGCATATCATAAACCTGGAGAGCTCTGATATTCTCTATCCACTTAGCAATTCAAAATGGTTTATTTCAGCTATATGGATCCATAATTAGTTCATTATGCTTTGTAGAGAGAACAAGAACCATTTCCCTGGTCTTAATGAATGACCACTAAAATAACTTAGCAATAAAACAATCATAAACAATGGGTCAGAAAATGGATTGAGAAAATGTCAATTTTGCATCCGCACCTTCCTCAGCAAACAGCTCATCAGTTTCAAGTGAACGACTCAAAGCCACAAAAATGAGGAAGCGCTTGACATTTTTCTAATTAACCTCCCCTTAATTGTATTGTAAAGGAGTCTCATGTAAACTGCTAAGGCCAGAAAAAAATGATCCCAGATCAAGAGGAAACAACAGCCACGGTGAAGACACAGACAGCTCTTCGCTTGCATGTAGCTCTGTGCAAAATGAAGTAAGACTTCATAGGCTCATCACAGAGGTTATCCTTATTAGCACTGTAGACCGGCTAAAAAAAGAGGGGGTGGGGTGGGAGGGGGTAGTGGGGGTGGGTGGGGTGTAGTCAACGAGACGAGACGCCCCACAACAAAATTCATAATTTACCAGAATGTGATGAGGAAAGCTTGGATGCTATTGAGACACTGGATGTGAGTGTAAGCATATGCTCTTGTGTACCATTTGCTAGCCATGTACTCACGTCAGAACATAGTTGACACTGACGATGCAGTGAGGTCTAGAGGATCGGCTGTTGTGTACAATGGTAGCATAGCTCTGCACCCAAACCCAACCTCCCTGCTTAGCCAGGAATCTGTAATACTTAGTGGTGACTTGTCCTTTTACCAGCACTGCACAAAGAGGTAGCAAGAGAGGGAGAGAGAAAGAGAAAGAGAAAGAGAAAGAGAAAGAGAAAGAGAAAGAGAAAGAGAAAAAGATCAGTTAAATTCTGATTGGCTTGATCTGTTTCAGGTTCTGTGGTCACAGATTTAGATATGGTCTTGTCCTAGTAAATGTTCACTATTCTGTTGTGCCATATCATTGGAAAACAACTGAAATTTCAACAATATCAGAAACCTACAGACATAGAGAGAATGTGAGCACAGCTGTATGCCAGCACGTACACTGGACCTTTGCATCTGGGTTGGGTTTACACGATAGTAAAATGGCTCTCAGACCAACCAATAAAATTGAAACTCTGAAATGGTTATATTCAAGGCTTGACAAATTTGTACTAAACTTTTTAAGTTTAATCATATAATGATTGAGAATTTCTAAGAATTGTTTCTTTTTTCTTATAGTTTCTTGTTTTTTTTTCTTTTTTAAATGACAAAACTATTTAAATTCATGATGAGTCAGTATAATGTCAAAGCAATTTGCTGGAATGAAACAGTAAGACCCCTGATACTTCTATGTCTCTTCAACATTCTGTGTTCTCTTTATTACAATAATCATCATTAATGTTGTTGTCATTATAACTAATTCTCTGCTTCCACTGCAGCTGGCTTAGAGGAGATAACTAAGTAATGGAAAACAAACCTAACTCACACAAGTGGTGTGCACAGCGGAGGTGGAAGGTGTCACAGCTGTGGACGTGATGGTAAAGTGTCTTCTCTATTAAATCCTGGGGTTCATAGCCAGTCAACTCTGCTACCCTGACAAACACAAATACACACAACTAATTATTTGGGAAATATAAATATAAAGCATATGTGTACATGGAGCAACAAATAAATGAAATAAATAGGCAGACAAAACAAAGCAACAACAACAACAACAACAACAACAAAATCAGACAACTGTGTCCAGATGTATTACACTACAGACACATAAAGAACTGTGTGCGAACTGCACAGCATTACATATTACATTGTAAAGGTTTCTGGGTGACATGTGGAGTGACTGTATACCTGGAGTCTAGAAAGATGAGCTTCATGTCCAGGCTGGCTCTAAACATAAACATGTTGCTATGGAGCTTGATCTCAGTGACAGCACTGGGTGGTAGAGAGTGACCTACTGCCACCAAACCGACATTCTGATAACAGCCATCAAATGGAGACATGTCCAAACTGTACTGACGGATCTTCAGGTAGCCACTACAGTGGATCACCTATATGCCCAAAAGCATACGAGTGTGCATGAGTAAACACACACACACACACACACAGAAACTCACATCGTACACACACACACACACACACACACACACGCACACACACACGCACACACACACGCACACACACACGCACACACACACATACACACACACACACACACACACACACACACACGCACACATACATTGCATGCACGCGCACACACACACACACACACACACACACACACACACACTTACTATTCTACATCTTTGTTGTTGTTTGCCACAGCTTTACATAATAAATTCAAGAGCCTTTCAAACTGTTAAATTGCAACCCAGTTGCTGTGGAAATCTATTGGGACTTACTGAAGCTGTATTACTGAAAAGGTGTGGATGTTAATTCGTAAGACAAAAACATATGTAAATTTACCAGGCCAATAATTTGCTGAACCAGTGTGGTGCAATTCAAATTTAATACATTATAGACAATTTTTTTCACATTTCTTTGTTCTGCTAACAGCAGAACGTACGTATATGTACATATATACGTATGTGTAAAAACAGTATTTTCAGATAATGGCTTTCACAAAAGCTAAATATCTATATACATCTATATACACATATATACATTCTTGTCCAGAGGATCTGTGAAGCATTATAGATTCTGTTATTGTTTCAAAAATATATAATGAGATAAAAGAATGTACAAATAAAAAATATGTTTACAAATTGCACATTGCATACCTTGTATCCGCCGCAAGTCAACCCCGCGTTCCTTTTCGCCAGAACACATTTCATTCTCAAGAAGAAGGATCGCTCCATTTCGTATTCTTAAACAGAGATAGAGTCATCAAAAACTAGCGCTGTGCTAACATAATAACACATTGTTGCATGTGCACTAATAACGCGTCATACCTTGTACAAAGTGCGAATGGTAGGGTTGGTGAGCTGTAAGCACGGCTGTCATTTCATCGTGATCCGCGGGGTGTATGTACTCGTAAATGCTGTTCCCCGTCAGCTCTACCTGTTAAAATAAACTTTTGTCATATCAGTCACACACCGTTCACGGTGCAGTGATAATGAAGGGATGCTGATGCGAACGAACACGTTGTGCCGAATTAACCAGTAACGAGAATATACAATGTCCAGACATGTGTAGGTCAATAAAACACATTACATTTGACCTGAACACTTTACCTGTGACAAACCCAGATGTACTGAGGCAGTTTCTGAAATGTACATAATTTTCCCATCCGGAGCAACCACGAAAATGAATCCGTCCAGAGTCTGCGGGGAAAATAAATATAGGTGAGAATAGGAGCGCCTATTTATGTACAGACATCACGAATAAAAATTGCACAAAGGCGAAGGTAAATGCAAAATGTAGGCCATGTATTCCTTCATGAAACATTACTGGCATTTGTGCTTGTGTTTAAAATTAACCGAGGAAATAAGTCTGATGTTCTTGTCTCCAATCTGTGACATAAAATAATACTGGTAATACATAAGTATTTCTGAGAACGGCACATTCAAAATTAAAATACAAATTACAGGCTGAATAAATTTAGCAAAAGCTTTGGTGACCCAATGAGTACTGCAATTCCTTTTCGATTTGCCGTTTGCGTTTTTTCTTGCAGGGACTTAACACAATACGCAACTGACTGACTTAGCCTTTAGAGAGCGAACTATGAATTGATTTGGCTTTAAAACGTGAATTCAAACTACTTATAGGTGAAGTATCACCATATAAGTGCAAGAATGTATGTATTTGGAGATACCAACAAACAAGGTATGTTTGTCTGAGAGCGAATAAAAAAATATAGCATCTTCATATTAAAAACAAGCGGGTGAATTTAACAACAACAACAACAACAATAATAACAATAATAATAATAATAGTAGTAATAATAATAATAATAATAATAATAATAATAACGCATAGGCTACTTTTTAATTACTTTATTTGTCGGATGACCCTACGAAACTCGAATTAGTAGTATTAGTAGTAGTAGTATTACATGAGTTCACATACATTTAAGACACCCCTAAAATAGCCCTAAACCCACCTGAAGTAGATGCGACCCCAGTTCTCGCCCGACATTATCCAGAGAGCTGGCTCGACTCACATGACCCCACGATTCCCCAAGACCTGTGAGAAAATTAACACAAATTCAACTTGGTGTTTAAAAATATGAAATCCTCGTTTTTTTAAAAAAAGCTAAAACAATGACGGCATTTAAGACTAATTAACAGCAAATCCTTGGACCATATTGGCTGCGCAATATATTATTATTATTATTATTATTATTATCATTATTATTATTATTATCATTATTATTATTATTATATAAAGATTTACCCGAGCAATCCGACTGTACAAAAACATTTTCTTTCTTTCTTTTTTTTTTTATAAAAGAAAAATATTTTCACAGCAAACAGATAGTAAACATTCTTGGAAAAATGGGCCAAATCCGCTCCGCATATCGTACACCCGAAGGAACCAACAAAACTCGATAAGGCAAATAAGAGTTGCTGTCCCCTGTAAGCCCTAGCGCAATCCCAATTGAAATGCAAATCGTACGAAAACAAACACGCGCCGTGTAAAGATCACAGTAAAGCCCACGATTCCCATTTTAATATTAACCAAATATGCACTTCACGTTTACACAACAGAAACAATCAAATTACCCCTTAACCACAATTCAAATATGCTGCCTTCTGCTTCTTCAACACTGAACTTACACGCACTTCGGAAAACTCATAATTTATTCAGTAGCTGTCGAATTCTCGTTATTGTTCCGCGCTGGAACTAGGCTATGTATGACAAACGAGAAGTCTGGTAGCTGACAAACTGACAAGATCTACAAATTTCCTTGAATGTGGCTAAATACGTTGGATCTACACAGACATTAAACAATAAAGATCGTGAAATCAGTAAATGCTGCACTTTGATCTATTAACTTCATTCATGGGCCTAAATAACAGTAATATATCCCGTACGCCTTATTTGTCTTTATAGATGCTTTAAAAACCTTTGTTGTCCGGATATATGTGCCTACGTTAGCGCTTGGTTACTCTGACCTCTGTCTCTTTGCAGCCGTCCATAGCTTTAATTAACGGTATCTGTAGGTGCGAAAACGGGTGTCCATCGGTGTGACGGTCTGTTGGGCGGTAAATTGTATGTGAGTGTGAATTTAACTTTGAGTTTTTGCACTTGACCTACCACGGGGGAATTAAGCGTCTGAACCCCAGCGCGCTTAGATAATGACAAAATTAGCTGTGCGAGAGAACGCATTACATTAGGAATACGATCTATACATATCCTGCGGCCTGAAGAGGTCTGCACTGAACGAAGTAGCTCTCTAACAAAAGGAGTTGTTTTTGCCGATAAAAAAGAGTGGTTCAATGCAAGCTCTCCAAAATGAACCTTTGAATTGCTTGCAGGGCAAGAAAATTGCATCAATTTTGGAGCACTGCTAGCTACTTTTGGAAAAGTTCCAAGCACCTTCCACTCCGCTAATAACTTAATTGTGATCCAGCTCAGGGACTGTGCTACATGTTGAATGCATGCAAATGCTATTGCATCTGGGCCCCAGCTTTACGGTTTAAGGTGATATATTAAGTCCGTTTATTTTCCATATTTCTTCTAACCTATAGGCCTATACATCAGAATTCTCCCCTTTATTTATTTACCAGAACGGTGATATAAAACACTGACACTGTTAGGAGGTCCTTATTTTGTACAGGCTACTGTGCCAAGTCCTTTTACGAAAATACCGTCATCATGAAAAATGCATGCTCATAAAACCCATACTGCGGTGCAGTCCTGGATTTCGTCGAATGAAAAAATGAATTTCATTAAATAAAAAACAACGACAAAAACACCACCTCCACCACCAACTACAACAACAAAAAGAAAAACGTGTTCTGTCAGGCAACTTTTAAAATATCGTGTCTGTATTTATGACAGTTGCGAAAATGCCTGACGCTGATATGGTGTATACATTAATATGAAACAGAATAGACAGTGAAGGGGAGTAAAGGTGACCCTACAGTAGATCATAAGTAACAGACCATAAAACACGTCAATATTTAAATAAAATTTCACTGTCAGCTATTAAGAACACGCTCTTCCGATTATCAGACGTTTACATGACTTCGCTATGTTACAGAATATATAATGATTAGTATTTGTGCAGTCAGTATATTAGCAAAGATTATTTGATGAGTAAAGCACATGACAACCTGTGCAATTCTGTGTCTTTCAAATGGCTACGGAGGACACGGGCATAAATTTCCTCTCACTCTGCCGGACTGCACCCCAGAACTATTCAAAGTCTATGCACCAAAAGCTACTGTCCAGAACTAGGCCTGCCAATTGAATATTACTACAAACATTTTTTCTTTAGAATTGAACTGGATGTGGTCTGTACTTGTTAACCGCTTCGGCGAATCTGATGATCTGACTCGTATTAATAAATATTACATTAGGCATATGCTGTGCATTATTAATTTATGATCTTTTTAAATTGCTTCTCCAATCCTTGACACCGTCTCTCGAACATAGACATGAACCCCGTATTTTGTTGCTAGGAATTAGGCCTGTTCAAACATAGTGCATAAGGCTGGAAGCGCCTTTGTTTTCAAAGCACTTTCAAAACGCTGATCAAGGCTAATCTGCAAAGTTTTATAAATTTCCAGAGATACCTGTTCACAAAACATCGTTGTCATTCTGCACATGTTACTCTCTTGTTCCACGTAGTTATCCTGGTGCTATAAAAAGAGGGCTGTAGTAGTTATTTCATTCACCGTTTATCACACTATTTGTTCTCTTAACGCGACGGTGCATTCAGGAAGAGAAATCGAAGGTGAAGAGAGGGGCAAAGACACCTGAATAAAGTAAGAGGATTGTCTCCATAAATAGATGAACTGAACATGCGGCCTAATGTGTCTGAACCGCGAGGAAAAATGCGACATTCATGGTTGTCAGTACTTAACTGTTACACTTGCGGTTTATTCAAATGTTGACCGTGATTGTCTTCATGCACTCCGAAATCGAAGTTGTGTATTTTCATTCCGAAACAAGATAACCTCAATTTCTCTGACTAAAATATTATAGGCCTATAATATAGGATTAATGTGTGCACGAGTCTTGAAAGGGTCAACACAACGTTACTATAGTATACAAAATCCAAACGTATTGCATAAATTATAGCATAAACCCGCAAATCTAACCCCAAAACAACACCAAAAGATATTAATAGCGCTATGCAGCCATCTATCTCCTTCTGGCACAGATCTAAGGTCTCAAAAATTTGGCCTGCACGAGACATCTTTGCGCTTTTGTGAAGGTTACAAATGAAACTCATCCGAGCACTTTTATCCCTTTCTTCCTTTTAAATCCTCCCTCTTTTTCTTTTTTGTTGTCTTTGTCTCTGTATTCTAAGCGCCTGATTTGAAATCCTTTCCTCCTCTAGCAAGACACCACAGTCTTGCAAGGGCCTCCATATGCTCAAAGAGATCAGACAGTGAGCCACGCGGGCAGTGATAATTGGTGAAGCTCGGTTGCAGTCACGCAGAAAAGGAGCCCGTTGAGACCGAGGAGAAGGTGGCAAATGACGGCTAATCGCCTTTCAGAAGCATCATGGTCGCCTGACTATGACAAAAGATTACAAGTACATACATACATAAATAGACACACTGCACAACGTGTACACTGCTGCGATTCTTAGAACACCAAGCTATTATTTAGTTGCATCTGTAAATGTGTTGAATCCATAACAGTCATGTTTAATCCGCTGTTAAATTAGAGAATTTAGGATTAATTGTACACATTACATCAACAAATAACATCCTTTAAAAAAAAAAAGTAATATTATTTATAGTGGTACTGTCATAGTGAAGCCAACCTCTATAAAACTCACGTTCTGAAGAGTTATGTTCTGAAAAGTATTTGAGAGTGCAGATATAACTGAGACAGAATCAGCAAAATAGAAACAGGGGAAATGACTCATATTTCCTAATGATATTTTTGGGTGTGTGAGATAATCATTGCGTGATGTTAAAAATGTCGGGACAAATTATTATTGAAGAAATATCCCCTCAAAAGAACAGAAACAACAGCGGCAGCTGTCGCAACAAAATAATGGTTAAATAGGGCAGATAATAATAATAATAATAATAATAATAATAATAATAATAATAATAATAATAATAATGCAGGCGCACGTTTACACACAAAAACAAACGCACGCGCACACACCGGCGCACGCGCGCACACACACACCAACACACACACACACACACACTCTTACCTTCTGGAAAAACAATTCTCATTTTCAAGTAGCTGGTTGTGAGTCGAATGATGGACGCTTTGTCGAGTTGAGATGTAATTGCAGAGGGTAAGGGCAACAGTTTCGCCAGCTCATAGAATTCACTGTTCTCCTTTTCCCGTCGTGTCCGGGCAGCATTTTTGGACTTCTCTTTCATTGTCGTTATTGATGAAAGGCTTCTGGCCCACCTCCACAGTCTAGATTAATCTTCCCGCCACCAAGAGTGATTTGCACACATACAGGCTTATAGATTTAGCTCATTTTATCACCATGTGAAAATTATATTTCACGTCCTTAATATGGGCTTAAATTGTCAGTATGTCAAAAGTTGAAACCTATTTACACATCAAGCAAATGCGCCAAGCTCCGGAACACGTTCTCCAACTATTTCCAGCAAACTTCTAATCAGTCCAAAATTACTTAAATTAAAAAGCAGTCGTTGTGACAGCGTCATATTGAGTAGAAAGTAAAAACGAGTATGCTTTATCCAGCAGGAGTCCAAAATTATGCAGCATGAAATCCTTTTGGATTCGACTCTTCTTTATCAGGATACAGCGGCCGGGTGTCTCTCATCGTTAGTGAGTAAAACAGGTCCCTTAAAACAACAAATATTAAAATGATGATCAGAGACTACGTTTAATTGTGTGCCACTTTAGGACAGAGCCTCTATAACTTAAATATCAGAAAAGCTTTGATTTTAACGTAAAATTCATTAAAAAATTACTAGTGCTTTTGATTCAGTCATCAGATAGTAATCAACCTGAGGACGCTGGGCTTTTGGTGGCACATGCAATGTTGACTATAATATCTCACGGATACATATTGACACACACTTAAAGTGAAACGATCTTGAAATCCTTTTAGTCATAAATGCAGTGTGTCCTCACCTAAAATACTAGATCAAACTTTCGGTATCTCACGGTCCGTGGGTGCACCATTCCACAGTGGGCAAATATCCAGCATGTGTTTTCCTCTTAGTCTAATACCGAATTCCACAGAAAAAAAAAATCACAAAATGTCACTATCGTATCCACAAATCTGACGGAGAGATGCGAAAACAGAAGAGTTCGTTTCCCTACAGCCACTGATCCAAACTCCAGCTCTCTATCTTTTCTCTTGTCGAGCACAGGAACGACCCACCCCCAGTTATTTTCCCAGCCACCCTTGCTCTTATTGGGCAGTAAGCACTGAAGTCGATTTCCCTATTGGGCATTCTTAATATAAACGTATCGGTGCTTGAACTGAAACCGGGATTTGTTAGAAATGCTAACCTCTGACCTTGATGAAAACCAACCTGGAGCAGTTCATGCAACTACGCAAGATGTGTACGAATTGCTTAAATCACGAAAATGTTGTTTAAAAAAAGTTGTAAATAAATTGCCTCCTGCAAGTCGTTATGTTGCATTTACAGATCATGGCAGATCTTTTGAGAACTGTATCATTTTTTTTCTCAAAAAAAGCAAAACTTCCTTCCTCATTCTCTTTTAATGGCACTATAAACAACCGAAACAACGCTTCACATTCATACTACTACTGAAGAGTGTATTACAAACACTTAAAATGCAATAGGAGATATATTATATACTATATATTATAAACTATATATGAACAATTGAATATAGGCTGCCACGATATTTAGGCTACTGTATATTGCAATGGAGCGCGTGGACTGATAATCTTTCTGGAGCACGAATGTAGATATTTGTCCAGTACAGTCAACAGACTTTACAATATTAAACATGCTGTTTAGTTGTCCATGTCACCTATATAATAAAACAATCATATAAGCCTATAATAAAATAGCAAAATGTATTTAAAATGTTAGTATTTAAATGGGTTATGGGTTATATCACCTCAGTTCCGTCATTAAGAGATCATTTAGATTAACACTGTATGGTTTTATATTGTGCTACACGGAGTGGATCTTATAAGAAAAATGTTTTTTTTTTTTCGGGTAGTTCGTTTCGGACAAGAGTATTTTAGATGTGCCCTCCAAGGATTCTGCATACTCTTAAAAAGAAAGAACCTAGAGGTCAATTTGTGTATTCTGTTCATGGTATGAACACATTCTGTGTCCGGGGGAAGAGCATACATACAGTGATTACGTGAATAAATTGTAGTGTTTCCTCAGCCCGTCACTCACTCCATGCTGTCAGAGAGGGTTTGTCTTTCTGATGCTTTAGATACGGACGCCCTTTTAATAGGAAATCACCTGCAGCGAACGAGCGAAAGAAAATCAGAGAGGATGCGGTCTTTGCACGGAATGGTTGACGCCGAGTTAACCTTTTCCTAAACCCCGAATTTGCTGCTAATTAAACGGCGCCTGTGGAAAAGAGAACAATTGAAAATACTCCAAAATATGAAGTCTTCAGGAGGGACTCAAAATATCACCACAATAAAATCACAACATCCGATGCAAAAGCAAACCAATAAATATTGCAAACACATTGATTGACATTCCAGTTTTCAGTTAGGCTTTCCCTAAGGTATAAATAAAAATCGGCTTTTCTTGGACTTGCACGATTTTGTCGAACCCAAACTGAGTACAATGTGAACACAGGCCAGTGCACAGAGGGGGATTTGATATTAGGATAGATTATGAGAATAGATTTATAAAACAGATTTATAAGTGCACTGAATGGAAAAAAAAATGATGCAGACTGATCCATTATTCTTATTTGGGGCAACTGGTTGAAATGCTTAGATGAACTTAAGAATTTGCCCACTACAACTTCAGAACGCGAGTCATCCGTCAGTTACGAAGTCTTCACCATGATTTAAATTAATTCAAGCTCTTCAGCAAATGCATACGCCGCAAACCGGACCTATAGAGGCAGATAATCACTTTGCACATCCTTACAGACCGCAATGACGTGAAAACGTTTAAAACTAGAAATCATTTTCTTTTGGGTGGAACGACATTATAATGCCGCCTACATTCTCCCTCGCCCAATACTTCTTTCCATTTGCGGGGAGAACAAAATCTTGTTCTCACGCACATGGTTTGGCCTCGGGGTGTGAGGGAGACGATGGAAGTACTGGCGTCACTGTTGTGTGACAGGTTGTGAATTAAGTTATGCGGTGGGCATAGTTGGCAAACATTTCAGCTGAATTAATCTAAATAATTTTACTTCTATCAATGTCAACTGACAATAAAACAAGAGTTTCTTTACGTAATTAATTTACTAAAAGGAAATGCAGTTTAAATGTGTCAATTTTCTGTAAGAGAATAGCTTTGCCCACTGCGCAAAAGTTCAGGTATTGAGAAGAAACAATAGTTCACGTTTTTGAACAATTTTTCGTCAGAAGTGATTACTGAAGAAAGACGCCTTGTGCTTCCATTTTGAACAACTGCAAACATGGGGGAAACCGATTGGTATCAAGGAAACAGATATAGGCTAACTATTTTTGCTAGTATCGTAAATTAGCCAACTTCATAAATACAAAGAGTAAAAAATGAAAGCGTGGGATAAGCACATAAAAAACGTTATTATGATTGGTACTTATAAACACGTACTAGTTTTAGCAGATTAAAAATGATAATGATTATCTTTTTTTTTCAATCGCAGAGAAGAGGCAAAATAATTTAGCAAACGTTTAGTCCCTGTACAACTACCGCAGGTGCTATTTTGCACTTATAAAACAGGTGAAGGCTTGGTGTGACTGCTTCCATGATGCTGAAGAAATGCCCCCCCCCCCAACCCCCACAAAATAGCAGAATTTCTCAGTCCCTTTATATCTCTTTATTTTTGTACAACACAAATAAAGCTCTTTTTTCAAACAGGCAATCATCAAAGGGATTTCACAGCTATCAACTATCATTGCCAAATGAAGGAGCAGAGAAAGAAAAATAAACCGGCAGATAGATTCACTGAACAAAAAAAAAGCACAAAATTAGAGAACTGAATTCAAATTCATGAATTTCTTTACTTTTTTTTTTAAAAAGACATTTAAGTGAACAATTTTGTCCATGTCTTGTTCCAACCTTTGGAAATTAGAATGCGATGCTTGGGGCCTCTTGCTTCCAGGAGTTTTCCATAGCAGATCTATGGCAGTGTGTGTTATTCTGGGTGAGCGGAGAGAGAGAGTTAGCGCAAAGGGGGGAGAGAAAGGGGATTTTGGGGGTGTGCATTTCACAAAACAGATGTGACAATTTGGCAGCGTGGAGTGTAGTCCCTCACTGAAGAGCATGTTTCACACACCTGCACAGAATTCCAGACCTTTAGCTCAAATAAACCCCTCTGCTATAGCCTCTCTGCTCCATACAGCGATGCCATGTCTGCTCTCCAGCGACCTAAAGGCGCTGCTGTCAATCTCAAATGCAAACATGTTTCCCCACTTCAAATCAAGCAACTGTTTCTTGTTTTTTTTTTTTGTTTGTTTGTTTGTTTTTTAATCAAACCATAGAGGAGCTAATTCCTATTTGATCACAAAAGAATATTTCTGTATCTTGATGATTGATATATTGAGATATTCAGTGATTTAAGTGAATGGACATGTTTTAAGCTCTGTCCAAACAAAACTGTCAGAGAAAGGGCTATCCCTTTGCACTGGCATTTATGGGTTTCGAAGACTCTTTTGTCAGTAAAGGTCGTAGCCTACAATAAGGCCACTTTGGTTGCTTGTCCTGTCCACAACGGTGCGCCCGTTTGAGGCTAGAGGTGGGAAATGTTCATCTGGTGATTGATAGTCATTTCGGGTAGTCCACAGATCCATGGATGATGGTCCGTCTCTGATTGGCTGGGATAAAATGTCACTGGATGGACATTTTGTCCATGGTGTCAGACACCTCTGTGTTGACTTGAGAGGCAATGCTGGCAGGTGTTACATTCAAGTGAATGTCATACTGCTGGTCCAGGCCCAGATAACTGTCACTCATCAGGTAAAGTGTATAGATACACCTGAAAAACGAGGAAATGACAAGAGATTGTTAGGAAATACAGCTCTAGCAGTTTTGGTGCAATTTTGTTTTCTGGGTTAATAACTGAAAATTCATTTAAGAATTTATGGACAGAATTGAAATAGATCTTCTGAAATCACCCAGAGCATACCTCTGAACAGTTTGTTGATGATGAATGAGGCATTGTCTGTGTAATGAGGGGAGATGTCTGAGTGTGTGTAATGAAGTGAAAAAACTCTAACCTCCCTGTCTTCTCTGGGGTGTAGAAGGCCACGGAAACCACACTGCGGTTGCGTACATATCCCACACGTTTGACAGCCAACAACTCCCTCTTCTCTACCTCTCCCATAACCAAAAACCAGCCCTCGTCCTTTGGCTTGGGGAAACGTGGAGCTTGGGCTCTGCTGTCCTGCTTCCTCTGTAAAAATCACATTCAATAATTCAATCAATTAACCAATCAACCAATCATCTGCAGACTCGACGGTGTAATTAACCAATCGGAACTAAGCAGGCAACAAATTGGCAGCGTGTGGGCGAGGACTTACTCTCTGCTGGCCTATGTTGATGCGGTGTAGTGACACCTGGAGGACGTACTCCTGGTCAGCGTGCACAGACAGCCAACTGCTCTCGTCTCTGATATTGGAGACACTGGTTGGCAAACAACGCTCAGTTTGTTCCTCACACTCCTCCCACCAGCCTTTTACACTCAGAGATACCTCTATTACTGGCAGATGACTCAGAAAGCTCCATGCCTGAGAGAGAGGGAGAGGGAGAGAGAGAGGGATACAGAGAGGGAGAGAAAAGACAATGAGAACGATTTTTGCAAATGTTATAGTCCTGAAGCAAACCAAAGAGTGTTAATGCTGACTGTGAGAATCTGCACAGATTAGTTCAACAATATTAAAAGATTAAAGACCGAAAACCATGTGCAAAAGGAAAAAAAAAACAACAACAACAACATAAAATGTACAAGATACATTCTGCAGTGCATTGCGCAGTGAAGTGTAATAGTTATTTGTGCATTAAATGTAATAATTCGTGATGAACAATTAATGAGGTTATCACAATACTTTCACTTCTGCTCTCTGTTGATGGAAAGAATGGAGGCTTATTGAATTACTGAGAAAAAACCAAGAGAGTGAGATTAAGAGACAGATTTTGTTTTGTGTGAGTATATGTGTTTATGAGAGAATAATGGAGAATGGAGAGGGAGTGTTTGGTTGCTTTGCTGCCGTCAGTATTAAAGATACGAAGAAGAAAGGGGGTAGGAAAAAAAAAAAAAAAAGCCACACAGACTCACCCTGCCAAAGCTATTTATGTGAGGATTACTCTTCCTTAGTGAATCAGATGAGGACGCGATGGTGCATGTCGTTATTTAATTAGCAGGGCCATGGCTGGTGGGGTAGCGGGGGTGGGAGAGAGGGGGGCGGCCGGAATACTGATGGGGTGTGGGCGCTGGGCTAGCTGCTGTGCCCGGACGTTCTCATTACCGCTGCAATTAGCACTTAGATTGGAGCTCTAAACCCTCTCATTTGGGAAGTAATTGGGGATCCTGGTGGTACCTAAGACCACCGTGACAGTCTGTTGCTTTCAGCAAATCACTTCTTGGTGTGTGTATGTGCCTGTGTGTGTGAGAATATGTGTGTGTATGCATTTCAGCAAGCATTGTGTCTGATGTGTGTTTATTAGGTGTTGACAGAGTATGTCAAACCAAGCGCCAGGGAGAGGAAGTGTTGGATTTTTTATTTTTATTATTATTATTTTTTTATTTTTTTTAAAGATTTTTACAAACTTGGAGTTCATCCAACCGTTAATACTGAAAAAGAATGTGTCTCATAAAGAGGTACGCATCTGACCATGGATTAGAAGAGTAATGTGCTCTCTTCCATGCTGAACCACTGTCCAACAGTGTTTTCAAATTGTCTGATTTGACTTTAGGTCTCTGTAGGTGTGTTTTGGTGTGTTACCTGGGAGATCTGATTTGGCTGAAACTCATCTCTAACCATCGTGGCAAAAGTTTCTTCCTTTCCATCACAAGCGGCGATGAGTTCAGGTAGCCCTTCGATTGGTCCATGATACCCTCTTGCTCCACCCCTTCCACCTCTGGAACTCCACCTCCTATAATCAAAAGCAGGGTCCACTGCTGTTCATGCAAGACACTATTGACCAATCAAACCAAAGGGCTGCTACAGCACCGCCTGCCTCAGTTTCCTGCTGTCTCAGCACGGCGGGAGCCTTCGCCTTTCCTCATCTGTCTCTTACCATTTTTATTGTTTTTTTCACCAATTTACACTTCACGGCGGGGCACAGACACAGAGAGACACATTATGCGCAGGAGAAAATTCAGCACCAATGTCTGCTCTATCCTCTGTCTAAGTCCGTGTGTGAGAATGTTCTTGGTGTTGCTGTAAGAGGACGCCAGTGGGGCCGGAGTTGGAGGCTGGTCAGAGAAAAGTCAGCGCTGATAAGTGATGCTAATCATGTTTGCGGAGTTTGATAAGAGATGGTGGTGGGATTAGCGGCTAATCCGTGTCATAGTGTGGTAATCAGAGCACACAGGTGAGAGCCAGTGCTCCCTGTGACACCGCTGACAGGAAGAGAACGCTCTGCTCCAGCAGTGACAGGACCAGGTAAATATATGCCAGCCTTTAACTGGCCCTGCTCCAGCCCGGAGAAACAGGAGGAGGAAGGCAGCAGACAGCAATTTAAAGGGACAGACCTCACTATAAAAAAGGGGCATGATTCATACGATGGGATAATGTACAGCTATTACCGCTGGCCATTGCTATATTTGTACCAAACAGTTACTGGTATAGGAAAAAGCTGGGTAAAAATGACAGGACTGCAGAACGTTTGAATGATGGTGTCAGGAGTATGTGTGTGTGTGTGTGTGTGAGGGAGATGTTTGTACCTGAACAGGTAGAGGTCCTGTTGTTCTACATGTGGCAGAGTGAGTAGGGAGGAGTCATGAAGCCACCGTGCCTGAATGATCATCTGGACTAGGTTACAGACACTGAGAGCAGACACCAGCCAGCCCTCATTGGCCACCACATCCAACATAGCCTGGGCCAAAGAAAGACACATGTCAGAGAACCAGAACCCACACACACACAGATGCATATATATATATATATATATATATATATGTAAAACCATGTATATTTACATATACAACCACAGTTATCAAGCCATGGACGGCTATCCAGTACAGTTTGGAATGTTAACTGCAGAGGACAATAATGCCCATGCTAATCCTTACAGTTTTATTGGCTTTAAGATGATGCTATATGTTCAGATTTAACTGCATTCATGTTTATTTTTTAAATGAAGAGAACTTAAATTCTGAATGAGCTTTTCCTTCAGGCCTATAAACAAACTGGAAACAGGCTTTAAAGAGCACACAGATCTGATTACTGAGGTGGACTATACCTTTAAACTCTAACCCGTCCTTTACTTTCCATTCTATAGTAATTCTCTTTACCACTGACCTTCCTGTAATAATTAACTTGATTAATCAAAAAGTCATTTCCTCTCTGTAACTATGACTAAAAAGCACCTTGAGTGCACCAGCAAGCCCAGCAAGTTAATCAAAATGCTAATGCAGTACAAATTAAAGTTGTGATTAACATTTCACAGTAGCTGCGGCAAATTGATGACAGCAATAGGCTGATGTCACTAAAGCCCCTGAGTCTGGGCTGAGTGAGAGAGAGAGAAAGAGAGAGAGAAAGAGGAAGGGAGGGTGTGAGTGTGTGTGTGTGTGTGTGTGTGTGTGGGGGGGGGGGGGCGTGGCTTCCTTCCGTGTGGGCATAACCATACGAGCATCTCATTTAACTTGCCCCTTTACACTAGTCAAAGAGGAAAAGGACTTGGGAAAATCCTACTCACACACCAGGACAAACATAAGGCATCTCATTATCGCTGCAATATTAGCAATTACTTATCCAACCACTTCTGTGAATTCCATAAATCCGAGTTGATGTGTTTGCGCGCGCGTGTCACAGTCTGAATAAGTATGTCTCGAAATGTTTGTGTGATTTCTTTTTTTTTTTTTTTTCCTAGCGAGGTAAAATCTCAAACATTCACGGGAGGGATGCATCTTGACTCTTCTGTGTATGTGTTCATTCCCAGATGCGACGGTGAAGAGTACTTCACCATATCACAATCTGTATGTAATATGGATGGAGAGTTATCAAACACTACAGCGTAGAAGTCATTTAATCCTGAAAGCTCATCGCGCTTACTTGCAAATGAAAACATATGCATTATTACAGATTTTTTTTTTATGTACCATCGCTTCTTTCCATTTTCAAAAAAAAGAGAGTAACAGGTAAAGAAGCTAGGATACTGAGGAAAATGTAGGTTAACTAACTCACTAACTAAATAAATAAATATAGAAAGAATGTGAGAAAGAAAGACAAAAAGGAAGAAAAAAAGAAAGAGGGAAAGAAACATGTCAAAAAGTACAAGCCTGAGAGCAGGAAGACTACAGCCAGAGCACAGCAATATATCTATTCTAGAACTGTCTTCGAGGAACAAATCAAGCAATTTGTTGAAATGTAACTGGCTGCTAGACTTCAGTGTCTCTGTGACTTAATCCTTGGCCACTGCTCCACAGTTAGCTCAGCTGTGGGGTAGGAAAGGCTAGCAGGGAGGCATGCTGGGAAAAGAGGTATGCCGCTGGCAGTGCAGCTCCAACCTGGCACAGCAGGAACCAAGGCAAGTAACCACACGGACAAGCATGGACAATCACTAGCAGACACACACACACACACACATGCTCCACCAGCTCATCTACAGGCATGGCCAATGGCTCTCAGATTCCAAAGACATGAGCCAATCCCCCAGCCTGCCTGGGTGAGCGTTCTCTCTCTCTCTCTCTCTCCCTCTCTTTTTCTCAAAAAAAAAAAAAAACCCCACACAGACACTCACACGCACACATGCAAATGCACACGCACACACATACACACGATAAAAAAAAAACATTCTTGGGCTCTGACAATAGTCAACAGATCCAGGGACTTGCTATCAGGCATGAACAATCAACACTCTGTATTTTAGTGCAGGCAGAGTTGTGTCAGTAATGGGAGACTTGGTTGTTATGGCTTAACCTCTGTGTTCTGCTTTTTTTTTTTTTTTTTTTTTTTTAAACACAGTGTGGGCGAGGAGCAGCGGCAGTAAATCATCTCCACACCTCTGCCATGGTCCTCAGAAGGGCGTCCCAGTGAGTAACGCCGTCTCTCAGGATGTGTGGTGCACCAGTGTCTGCAGGAGCTCTCAGCGCACCATCGGTCCAAACCACAAGGGTTAGAGCGTCTTAGTATGTGTTTAGAGCTCTCTCTTTTTTTTTTTTTTTTTGCATACACGGTAGGGAGAGACCGCTTTAAAAATAATGCTCAGATGAGACTATCCACTGTTTGTCTGAATGTTTCCATCTCATATGTTTCCTGTGCTTTTTGTCGTTTCTCTAGAACGACTGTGACAACAACCATTTTTTTTCTTGGCTGAGGGGTGACTCCATTATAATGCATTTTTATATCAGGGGCTCTTACATTACCAACTGATATAATCAATCCATTCCTCTATACCAAAAAAGTACGTATGGTCCGCTAATTTATTGAGTCAACAAACGCAAATAAAATGTTCCTACAAGTCGTTTCGAATGTTCCCATACACAGAGCCATATATTCAATTCTACACGTATGGATACATCACTTTGGGAAGGGTGAATGAGTTGTGCTGTCGTTTCAGAGTGGGTGTGTATATTTGATCTATAGGAGAAGAGCTGGTTTAACTGTGTTTTGGCTCTGAGCCACTGTAAGTGTCTGGGCTTTGGACTGTATTTATAGGTCTAAGGACTCACACCTCCCAACAATGCCATGTCACAGACAGAAAAAAAACTGTTAGGGAACAACGCGGGACTGGCCAGAGTGTATGGAGAAATCGATAATTACTAAATGCGAAATGCAGTTTTAATTATGGGTTCATGAATGTGCATACATGAATTACGTATGAGTTGTGATGTGCTGTGCTACAGAGCCCTTGAAGATGTTTCTTGGCTGAAAGATCAGTTCTTGTCTTCAGTTCAGACTTGGCAAGATAGAAAGGGCTATATGAGGTACTATCCTGCTGATTCTAGCTCACACAGATGTGAAACAGCAGGAAAACAAAGAATCCCCTGCTAATCTGGGGCTTAGGCAAGATTTCACTTTTGTGGGAAGGGGGTGATGGGGGGGGGAGTTTTTTCCGTATGTAACATCCGAAAGATTTTCAATGACACATGGAAATGTGCTCAGTTCTGAGGTCTCCGGGCCACAAATCGATTTTATGATGGATGCAAGCAAGCAAATTGCTTTGATGGCAGTGAAAGGTAAGGTTGCAGTTCAATGTATAGGATCTGGATTGACTCCGTGCAATGCTGTACATGCCAGCAGAACACGCATACACACTTTAAAAATGGAAACCAGAAACCGGACGCATGCCTGTCATAGCACAGTGACAAATTCACAGAGGCACACAAAGACAGACATTCACACGCACACACACACACACACTCTCTCTCTCACACACGCGCACACACACACGCACACGCACACGCACAGACTGACCTGGCAGATTCGGATAGCGTTGTCCAGGACAGTTTTGGTGTCGGTGCCATAGTCACTGCAGGGCAGTTGTGCGCGGCTGAAGTGGGCCTGGAGTAGCAGGTGGGTTTTAGTGTGGGCACTGTCGTAGGAGTGAGGGTTCACCTGCAGGGGGAGTCGCTGAGCCAGCTCACTGTTCAGCTGGTCCTCATTGTGTCTGACCGGCAGTTCCGCATACTCCTCCGCATCCTGACGCAATGAGAGAGAGAGAGAGAGAGGGAGAGAGAGAGAGAGAGAGCACAGGTCAACTGTGATGTCCACTCCTTTGGGCAAAGAACCTTTTGTTTAAGTGTCTGTTTAAACATCTGCATCAGTGTCCTTCGGAACAAAAGCCTCTGCTTTTACAATACCAGTCTCTCACCGGTTTTATACCTAATGTCAAAGGCAGATCCTCCCCACCTGCTTAAATGATAAAATATCTCAGATTCCAAAAACGGTTTGTGCTGATTTTGTCCAAAAATAACGTACTTCTCCTGGACAGAACCATACAAAAATATCGATTCTGAAAGGAACGTGACTAATTTCATTCGCCATAGGCCTGTTCCTTGGTTGGAGTTTTTATCCTACATAACCTTATGTCACCTCAGATCCATTTGATTATTTCGTTCGGTATGGAGAGGCTTCGGGGAAAAATGCTCTCATGTCAAAAGATCAAACAGTGCCACTGCACACCATGCATGCAGGCAGGTGGCTACTGCTCCAATGTCATTCAATTAGAAGTTTCTCAATGCAGAGGCACAGGAGCAACAGGAATAAGAAGACAAATTAGTTACACCTCTCTCCTTTTCCTCTCAGTCTCTTCACCTCAATCCATCACCGCAAAAATGCTGCGTTTCAAAAAATAACAAGGGGGGTGGGGGGGGGGATGGGGGGGAGGAAAATGGCAAATGGCAGAAAATGCAGAACGAGAAAACATCAGTAGATGATTTATCCGTCTGGGATGCTGTGTCTGCATACAGATGTACAGAAGATAAAGTGTGCAAGTTGATCTATAAACGTGGGCCATAATACAAAGCTCCCCTCATTTCCCCCATCCCTGAGTGACATTTACACAAGGAGAGAGTGAAAGAGAGAGAGTGAGAGAGAGAGAGTGAGAGAGAGAGATCACAGCTCTGTGGAGGGTTGAGTGGGTAAAGTCAGGGCGTGCATTTGATTCCTCTGGCTTGTTTCCGTTCCCTTGACAGACAGGACAGAAATGCTGCTAATGTGAGCTGCTCTCTCTCTCACAGATACAGACCCTGAAGAACCTGCTCATCTCTCCATCTCATTAACGAGGATGCATTTTCACTGACAGTCTGACAAGAATTCACTAAATGTACCTGGGGTGTGCAGAGGTAGAAACAGATAGAGAGCAAATGTTGAGAGAGAGAGGGAGAGAGAGAGAGAGGGAGAGAGAGAGAGGGTTAGTGTAAGAGTGTGAATGTGCGTGCGTGTGTGTGTGTAACAGAGAGAGAGAGAATGGGTTATAAAGAGAAATCGACTGGGTGCCTCATTACCAGGCACACCACAGTAATTACGGGACACTGAGGAGCTGTGGCTCCTTTCTGTTAGTGACAAGGGAAGTGATTTGAGGGCATTCAGCAACTGGTTAGGGTGGAGTAAAGGCTAGAGGGAGGGTCTGCCTCATTTCATGCTTTTGTTAGTCTCCCTGTGTGAGAGTCAAAGAAACAGTCGTGTTAAGTGATTGATTGGTAGGCACTAACTAAGTAGTTTCATTATAATGGGACAATGTGACCTTACCATACATCTCACTGCACTTCACCACATGCTAGTTTAGAGCCTCATCATTCAGTGAAACATGTGCTCTCTCTGCTCTCTAACACACACACATGCACGCACACACACGCACGCGCACGCGCACACACGCACACACACACACACGCACACCCTCTGTTCACGTGGTAAACTATTGGCAGCTGCTTTGGGGTAGACTTGGATTATTCACAGACACAGCTCAGAGGTGTAGGTGTGACGGCTTTCCCACTGAGGGGTGGTGTCTCCCTTCCTGCCCAGGTCAGGGCCCTGACAGAGAGGGAATGAGGCTTTCTGTACCCTGTCACAGACCAGTCATGGTGTATAACACAGACATAGGCAGAGTGGCAAACCTGAACAGTATCTGACATCCTTCTGAGAACAGGTCTGAGGCCCTAATACACAAACTATCAATGTTTGTGAAAAAATGGCTTCATGTGAAATACTGTATTCCATAATACACAAATACAAATACATACATACACACATATATATATATATATATATATCTATATATATATATATATCTCACACACACACACACACACAAATATATATTTATATATATACACAAATATATAAATACAAATACAAGAGTTTTAGACAGTGATTTCTACATGGCTCATTCACACTGGAACTGGAGCCTGCTATGGATTACACACTGGAACTGAAGCCTGCTATGGATCACAAATGAATTTATGACCATAATCCTGACAACACTTTCATCAACTCATCATTTACAGGTCTTGCTTCATCACTCATCATCAAAAACTGTCATCTTAATTTCTCAGTTCTGTACACAAGGAAGCAAACGGAAAACCACAAAGACATATACTCATAAAAATAAAGATAAATACAAACAACAACAAAAAAAAGGTATTAATACGTGCCATAAGGAATAACAGCAATCATAAGGCAATAGGCTAAAATGGACCAGAGCACGTCTTTAAACCAAAACAACACCATCATATTCATAAAAATATATTCTAGGATTGTAACAGATTTGAGACTGCAACCTCTGATTACAGAGTGTGTATTTATAGCCCAGTACACTGTACGGCTGCAGTGGCTTGGACAGCTTTACAGGTACAGAAAATAAATCAAGACACGAGAAATCAAGACACACGAGAGAGAGAAAGAGCTCAAGCATACGCATGAACTCAGAAACAAAGCTCATTTAAAAGACAGAACAAAAAAAACCCCAACAAAACTTTCCACCATTTTAAATACAACCACCTATGGCAGAAATGAAGGTTCTGTAGTTAATCAAAATGAAAATGAACAAAGACAGTTTTCCATTTATGAGTATTAAGTGCATGTGCAGAGGTGTGCACACACATAATATAAACGTCGGATCTGCTAACGCCCAGTCGAAAGGCCACTTGACCGTTTCCTCATTAAGTCACTTTAAAACTTAACACTGTCTTAGATATGTCAGCTGGTACAAAGTGTGATTCAGGTGAATTATAATTAGTCTTTAACTCAAACCGCAACCCAAAGCTGCCAAGAGATGACGACAATTAACATCATCATAATGAGAATTACAATGATGATGACGACTATGACCATGACGATTATTATTATTATTGTTGTTGCTGTTGTTGTTATTATTATTATTATTGAGGCAGTGCGATTTTGCCGTGGAGGGTTAATAAATACACGAGGTCTCTCAGACAGGGATTAAACGGTGGGCGAAGGCAAAGTTTCAGCGCTGTTCCTCTCTCTGACAGCTTTTCGGCCGACCTGCGATGTGAGTGGGGGTTTCTCTGGAGAGGAGTGTGGGGTTAGAGGATGGGACCAGGCCCAGACAGATGTGATGTCACTGGCCTGACAGTTAGGTGTGAAATGGCTTTGTGTCCCAATTATGACTGCAATCATCTGGAGCGGAGCAGAGAGGGGGAGAGCTCCCCATGAGGGCCAGTAACACAAGAGCCAGAGCAATAAACCTCCTAATGAGGCACAAGTAAAGAGGTGCTAATTTTCACACAAGTCCTGACGAGTGTGTGTGTGTGTGTGTGTGTGTGTGTGAGTATGAGTGTGTGTGTAAGTGTGTCTGTAAATTAGCGGATAGCAGGTGGATAGGAGCGATTGAGGGTATATATACGCACCTCAGCCCTCTGCGTAAAGTATAGCCTTTCTGGTTAAATAATCAACTGTGAGAGAGACGAGAGAGAGAGGCCAATGACACCACTCACCGTCAGGATGGAGAGCAGCTCGTGAACAGGAAGCTCTGCTTTCAGCCTCTCCTTAAACATGCGCATGGTCTGGTGTTTGAGGTAGTAATAGGAGGCAATGCGTCCGTACGTCAGTGGCTCAATGGCACGGTCGTCCTGAGGAGTGAGGGAGACTTTATGAGTGTGTTGTCATATTTCAGGTCGGGTATTTTTTAGTTTGTTTACATGCATTTTTACGCTGAAGTGATGACAACAAAACAATTAAACATTAAGCTCTGAGAGAGATGCAGTTTAGTGCCCATACACATACTTACATCTTGAATTTCAATGCAGTAAGAACACTCAAGGTCCCTTAGACTTCTCTCCACCAAATTGGACAGGTACTTGTTGATACACTCATGACTGATGTCTTCCAAGTTGTAGTAACTTTATTAAAATTAGGAGGAAAGAACAAAATAGAATAAAATCATTCTTCGGGGGGGGGGGGGGGGGGGGGGGGGGGGGGGGGGGGGGGGGGGGGGGGCAGAACTGTGCATTTGCATTCCGCATTATTTGACATTAACTGAACCAGATTCTCTATTTTCAATAGAATCTTTAACGGCTGTAAATAGAGATGCACAGAGTAACTCAGGGTCATGTAAACCTACACCTAAGTAGTTAGGTAATGTAGGATTTATTATTTATTCCATAAAATCTAAGAAATACATTTCCTCGTGGTCATGAGAACTGAAAACATTCGTGCCCACTGACGGATAACAAATCTACATTTGATGTGTTAATAGCAGATTTCTAAATATGGCACAGAAGGCAAAGATCTGAATTTGCTCATGATTTACAAAACCACAGGAGCTAACAGTTGAAAAAAAAATTACTGACACGTGTACACACGTGAACGTCTCTCTCTCCCCCGACGTAGACAAGCAGGCCTTTAGAAAAATGCTTATGGTAAAATGATTCCCAGGTCAGGCTCATATTAGCTGAGCTAAGACACAGCAATGCAGCAAAAATCACTTCCATGCACCAAAATCACGCCTGTTTCTGTAAGAGCTACCACATGAAACAAGGCACAAATGTACAGAACTGATCACCTCATGCACTGGCCATGACAGCTAACATTTCTCTTTGTTGTATGTGTGGGAGAGAGAGAGAGGCAGAGAGGGGGGGGGGGGGGAATGGAGAGAGAGTTTGTGAGACAAATTTGTCAAAGACTAAATAGATGATTATGACTATAAGAAACATTCTGAGATAGACAGTGCATAGTTGTACCGCTGCAAAACTCTCTCACATTTCCAGGGCTACATTTTCATGTTCTCATCTATTGTGTTTTTGTACACAAAGGCTGTGTATCATTGTGTATAAGTATATAATCTTATGGATAACACCATGATACCGAAATACTCAAAAGGCCCTTACATTTACCTCCCATACAAGTGTTTCTGACTCTCACGGATATGAAATGGAGACATTTCTCAAACAGTGCTATGAATGCTTTCTGTTGAGAGAGTATTACCAACTTCTCAGTAGATAAGTATATCACTGTTTAAAGTTGGACTTACAAAGACTGGTTTTTTCCTTGGATTTTTCACATTTTCTTTTTTGAAATATCTCACAGAGGATCCGTGAGGTATTTAACAGAGGGGGCTTAGCAGACTTAAATCAACTTGAATCTACTTTAACCATCTAAGAAAAATCAGGACCGACCAAGAAGAATTCTCCAATTGGACAATCTTGACTTCTGACACCAGGTTCACTTAAGCTATCCTAACAAATCTTGCTTTTTGTAATAACCTGCCAATATGTGGGTGTTAATATGTTGCGAAAACACACACGGTCCAATCTCCACAGTATTCCTCAAATGAACTTGTCACGACAGCTAAATTTATCGGGCCATTTTCAGCTGGACAGCATGGCAAACAGAGGCTGAATATTTACAGCGCTGTTAACTAGTGGAGAAACGTGTTGCCAGGGTAATTGGCCATGTGTAAGAGATGCCGCGCCTGTGTGTGTGTGTGTGTGTGTGCGCGTAGGGATCTGTGTTGGGGCATGGGGAAGGGGTGGTGGTGGTTGGGGGGGGTCCTTGGCTGATACCGGGTAAGGAATAAAAGGAATAAAATAAGGAAGAAATGAAAACCCTTGAAAACATTTCTAACCCGTTTCTCTCACTTCAAATCTATAACCGGGTTCAAATTAAGGACGCAACATAAAATTCAATTCTGAAGGAGAAGACAAAAAAAAATCCTCAGGCCATCTGAGAGTTCTCAGAGCACCTCCCATGTTTAATGTAAGTTTAATGTTCACTGCACTGGCCATTGCCATCACTCCAGTTTGTGTATAAAGGGCTGCTCTACAAAGAGAGAGAGAGAGAGAAAGAGAGAAAGAGAAAGAGAGAGAGAGAGAGAGTAAGAGAGCATGTCTGTGGCAGGCTCAGTTCTCCGACGAGTTCATCTGTGCTTAAGGGTTGCTCTGTCTTGGGCTTGTTGTGAACACCTTGCTGCGTGATTAAGTCATTGCCATTATCATTATCACCATTCTGCTCCTGATGGTATTGAGATGGTGCTCGGAGCCTTTTATAGGCCCCCCGGGGCCCTCGCCTGCTGAGAGAGAAAAACGCCGGCGCTCCCGGAAACGAGCCCACCGCGTGAATCATTGCTGCTGAGCGATTGCCCGTGTCAAGGTGACTGCTTCAGCGGGTTGGATTTTTAACAGCACGCCGGACAGATGGATAGATGGAAAACGAGTAACGTGTTATCTTGCTCTCAGAAATGGCCTTCAACTCACACACACATAAACTCCCCTCACACGCTGGAGAATATTGTTAAGGGTATTATTGTAGTATGGAATTGTGGCCTTTTAGCGAAATGTCTTGACATTGAACGGCAAACGTGCAAAGGTTTCTTTTCATGTTCCTTTTAACTCCAATAGTAAGAATCTTAAGCTGAAGTAGTATATTTTAAATACAGTCTTTAGAAACGTTCTTGAGAAACAACATAAAGGTGAAGCGATATCTGGAGCAAAATTTTTAAGATTCAGTGAGATGCTTTTGCGATGATCACTTCACTCTGTTGGCCTGCACAATGAGCAGTGTCGTTGTTCAGTAGAACCGAGAGGGGCCAGTCAGGCCTAAATGTTTAATGTGGGCTGACAGGCGTGCAAATGCCAGCCCTCTGGAATGTTCTAGAATCATCTCCTTCAATTCACAGCAGATGTCTATGCTGCCCTCTTTGACCTATGGAGCCAAAGATGTGTGTGAGCATACTCGTGTGTGGGTACTGTATTGCGCTGTGTGATGATAACAGTCCTGGTATGTGATGTTAGAGTGAACTACAAGCTGGCCTATGGCCTCTAAGTACAATAATGATTTTGCCATGGAAACAATACATAAAATCTCTTGTGTTTGTGGCAACCTGGAAATGGGGTTTGGCTTAGAGAGTGGGAGGTAAAGCCAGTTTTACATACAGTGATAATGAGACCAGCTAATGGAATCATTACATGCTTAACCATGCAAGTGATTTAACAAGCGAAGAGGGCTGCCATTAATACGGTTTCTACAACTGGTAACTCTACTGTCTCAGCTTATACGTCTTGGATCAGATTTAGTAAAAATGTATACTGCAGTGCCCTAGTTGTGTGTATTATTTGTAAAAATATTAATGTGACAAATTAAAAAGTCACACTGACTTCTAACTTTTACCTTGAACCAAAATTTAACCTCAATCCTTAATATCTTTTCATGTAATTCATTATCAGTAAACGTTAAGGAGGAGAAACCACAACTGTGGTTACACTCTGTACCTGCAGAAAAATCACTGTAATGTAAAACTGATATTTAAAAATGGACACTGCGGTTTTGGGGTGTGCTGACATTTTGAGGTTTGAAGCTGGACTTAAGAGCAAATAACTCTGGGATTTCTTCCTGCCCACATTCAAACACGCACCTCACATTTCACTCCTCACCAAGCTCAACTAGTGATGAGTTACGGTTACCAAACTGTCCTGGGTGTGCCTAAGCAAACTGTCAGTCACTCACGAGGCCAGACGAGACAAGAGCTGCCTGGTATGAGCTGCTTCTCTGTCTGTCTGAGTCTCCATGGCCAATACCACTGAACTGTCTCACTGTACACTGTACCTGGGGTTCATGACTAGACGTCTGAAGAAGTAGGTCCAGGTGATGTAATCCATGGAGTCCTGCTTTGAAGTGACGGTCCCAGCGGCGATTTCGGCGTTCAAGTGGTCCGAGAGCACGCCTAGAAGACTGAAGAAGCAATTCCCATTAAACAAGGTTATGGTACACACGATATGAGAAAGAATCATGTAGGAAAGTTCAAAGTAAGGGAGTATTGACGTTTACGGGCTTCGGCTCACCTGGACTCGACAGGGAAGGGCTCGTACAGGAACTTCTTGTAGAAATCTTTCTTGATATCATGCACCAGGATCACAGCCTTCCCCTGGTCATCAAACTGTGGTCTGCCTGCTCGACCCATCATTTGCAGCACATCTGGAGAAAAGATGACAAAAAGCTATACCATCTGTGCAAAGATGAACACACACACACACACATACACACACAAACATACACACACACCATACCTGTGATGGGGTAATCAACATAACGTCTTGTTTTGCCATCAAAGTATTCTGTCCCTTTTACAATCACCAGATGGGCAGGGAAGTTTACTCCCCAAGCCAGTGTGCTTGTGGCAATCAGAACCTGAAAGATTAAGAGAAAAACGACCGTAAGTAAAACCAAACACAGTTATCATCAGCAAACCCCTCATACCTGCATATCACCGCTAACTCTGACACATGATCATCTTCTGCAATCTCAAACCATTTTAATGTGACTGTCTTTGACCTGTAGCACTGTCAGATATCACACCTGTGAATAACCCCTTAGACACGAAAAGTTAAAGTACAGGGTTAAAGAGTGTCCTTTTACCTATTTTCTTAGTTTATTAATGGTCACCGCTATAAAAAGGTGCAATAAAAAACATTAACTAATGTCTTGTTGTCATACCTGGATCTTACAGTTAACAAAAAGTTCTTCAACAGTTTTTCGATCTCTTTCATGCAGACCAGCGTGATGCATTCCGATTCCAAATGCCAGTGTCAACTTTAGATTAGACTCCCGCACCGTGGCAATGATGTCTGTCATCTGGGGACACAAGGATAAAAACATCACTTTAATTATCGCTTATAAACAAACACACATCACATTTGTAACCGATGGCAACATTCTAAACTATGACATTCAAATTCATTAACTCCTGAGTGCAGCAGTTGTTTATCATACAAAGTGTGCTAAAAAATAATTAATTTGTAAATAAATTATCCCTGAATAAATGTCTGTTAGAGTTATGCGACATGAGCTCTGGGTTTAGATTATAATAAGCTCCTAAAAAAAAAAAAAAAAAAAAAAAAAAAAAAAAAACTCAGTTGAAAGACAGAAAGACAGGAAGAGAGAAAGATAGAGATGTAGGGAGAGCAGAAGAGAAAGGGGCGGGGGGACCCCTGCTGGGAGACAGACAGCTAGAGCCAGCCGCCTGTCAGTCAAACAGCAGGGACTCCAGCTGCTACACGCCCCAGTGCAGAGACTCAGCATGGAGTAGCATATATCACTGGAACACACACACAGCAGAGCTAGAGCCTTAAATGTAATACACACACACACACACACACGTAGGGGCACACATGCGCATATACGTGTATACACACTATAGCCAGTGACTTTCAGTAATACATGCATATTCAAGAGCATAAAAACATACATGAACAGAACAGAGCCACATTGCTATTGTAACATACACATATAGGAGCAGACTCCTATGCACACACACCAGAGTTTACACAATTGGCCAGGACCTACAAGCAGACCCATGAAACTAACACGTATATACAAACACAGAGAGAAGATCTCTCATATATTGCTGAGGCCTTAGAGTTATGCAAAACGCATGCATGCGCGCATGCACACACACATCAACACACACACAAAAACACATAAACACAAACACACACACAAAATCTGCACCCTGTGTTCTGACACTTACAACCTTATAAAACACCCGACAGAATCGTGAGCACAAACTCAGTATGCACATACTCATACTGGAAACAAACACACACACACACAGTCTTTTCCCACCTCTGTGGTAAATATGAATCTTATATATGATGTTTCTTTTGGGTCACCAAACCCACAGCACTAATGCACTCATAAAAGACAGGCATTAATGTGCTTTATGGGGCTGGTAGCTTTTCACACAGATCAAAGAAGGAAAACATAAAGTTCCACAAAAGGCCCATGCTTCCTCACGTACATCAGTCAACTCTTTTAAATATATGAGACAGACAAAAACCACTCATTCAGACAGTCAATTTTTTCATCCTATCTCTACAGGCTTATGCATATGAGTACAAAAGTAAAACCACACATACAGAATCTTCACTGTGATTTACAGATCATTATAGATATAGAAGAGTTATATGTGTAAGCACACAGAATTCCAACAGCTGTGTTTGGGATACTTTGCAACCTATTAAATCTGCGAACGAGAGTGACTATTTGAATGTGTGTGTGTGTGTGTGTACGTTGGAGTACTTATTATATTGGCATAATTATCGGCCATAAGAGCAGTTGATGTTTTGATTGTGAGAAGTTGATTGCTGGGATAAGAGACAACATTTTTTAATCAAACACCTCTGTAATTGAGTGCTGTGAAAATATCGGTATACATGTATAATTTCAATCTCTCTAAAAAGCCACCTGCTCACATCTCATAACCATCCCTGGAAATGCAAAGAAAATCTACTGAGAGATGACACAGAAGTTGGTTGTGAATTTGATCTGTGCCTACAGTGAAACGAATTGCTTCGGAGAATACAAGAAACTTCAGCCGCTTAGTCTCACAAAGTTGAAGAGGATGAAGGAGAAGAGAAACAATGGATAAAAGGGAGTAGAAAAAAAAAAGGTAAAAAGTAAAGCGTATGAAGAGGTACAGCCATGTGGTTCACCAGTGTGCTGTTCTGTGGCAGTGAGAGTAATTCAGTAGCTTTGGCACAGTGCTCTACAGGGTAACATAACACACTGAAGCAGGACATGGTTGGTTAGTGTAGATGTATTGTGATATTGTGAGACAGACAAGTATAATGTGATATACTGCGCTGGTCCAGCCATATAGTACATTATCAGGCATAATGTAGAGCTACCTCTCTCTCGTCCTGATGCAGCCACTGTTTAGGATCGTCCTCCGTGGCCAGGAAGGCTATCAGGTCCAGGGCCGTGAGGCGTGTCTGTCGCCGCGACGACACAAAAATGAGGACGGGCTTGGCAGGGGAGTGACTGCGAATAGCTGCAGGGAAACAGAGGACTCGGTGTGTGTTTCAAGTGATGTGTCTTTGTGCGTGCTTGAGTGTGTGTGTTTTTCTGAGAGAACAATGTGTCATGTTTACATAATTTTCATGTGAAGTGAGAATACATTCTCAACATGTTAACAAGGCCAGTCTACACTGCCTGTTTTCTGAAGATGCAGAGAGGGGTAAACAGTCCTGTCCGGTAAAGTGTGACAGTCTACGTCATCGTACCTTGGAAAACAGGCTTGTTCATGCTGGCCATCCGGGGACAGTAATGTTGACCTGGAAAACCTTGGATGTGAACTTCCAATGGAACTGGACGCACAGAGGGTCGGAAATTAAACAAACCGACCTGAAAGAGGACAGAGATAGAGAGTTAAAGAGGAAGAGAGGAGGGGAGGTTAAAGAGGAAGAGAGAGAGATAGACAGACAGACAGATAGACAGACAGACAGATACAGATAGATAGACAGACAGACAGACAGACAGACAGACAGACAGATAGATAGATAGATAGATAGATAGATAGATAGATAGATAGACAGACAGACATAGGGAGGGAGAGAGAGAGAGAGAGAGAGAGAGAGAGAGAGAGAGAGAGAGATTGAAACAGATAAATGGAGTGAGCAGCTGGCTGTGTGCCCTGACAGCGTAGCCCATCTGGGGGTAATTACAGCCAGTCATTGTCCCCTGTCCCAAAGCCCCGCTCTCACACAAGTGGCACAGGCCTGGATGCGTGTGTGCACATATTTAAAGACCTGGATAATGGATTGGGCAGCTAACACCGCACCCCAGTCCAAACACCAGCAGTCAGATTTATGGAGACCCTCAGCTCCCCTCCTGGCTCTATCTGTCTGCCAGGGAGACATCTCTGCAACAGTGAAACAACGTTTACATAACTACCAACGGCTGCCCTGTCAGAGCAAGAATCCTGCTACATGCTCCGAGTGTTTGTGTTTATAAATATATATGTATGCACACACACACACAAACACACAGACAGAGAGAGAGAGTGTGTGAGAGAGAGAGAGAGAGAGAGAGAGAGAGAGAGAGAGAGAGAGAGGGAGAGAGAGAGGGAGAGAGAGATACAGAGCCAGAGTGAGAGTGAGAGTGAGAGACAGGGCCAGAGAGAGAGAGAGAGAGAGAGAGAGGGAGAGAGAGAGGGAGAGAGAGAGGGAGAGAGAGATACAGAGCCAGAGTGAGAGTGAGAGACAGGGCCAGAGAGAGAGAGAGAGAGAGAGAGAGGGAGAGAGAGAGAGACAGTGGGACTAGATAGTGAAAGAGTCCACAACGGTGATTATGTGGTGGAAACAAGATAACTCCGACACGCTATTATCTTAATAATTTTTGACCAGCCAAAATATCCTTTCCAAAGAATACGCACTGATTACGGTCACAACTCCAGCATGTTTCCAAAGAAACAAAACCCGGTTAAATCGGGAACAAAACATGTCAGCAGAGCCCAAATCCTCCAGTCAGTGTAATAACTCTCAGTAGTACACACAACATAAAATATATAAGATGAGACAAGACAAGGCAAATGAACCTGACCATGTTGATTTGGGTAAAATAATAGCCCAGGGATGGATTCTTATAAGCAATTTAAATATCACAAATGGATCTCTCTGAATGTTTGATGACTGTGTGATTGTGACTGGTATAAAACGGAGACTACGCAGAACTGAAATCCGAAAGGGGAGAAGTTAAAAATATAAAACGATGCTGTTAGCAACATGAAATGTCAGCGGGGGTATGGCGGTTGCTATAGAAACCTGACCTGTCCGATACCCAGCCAGTCCGCGAGGTCTCGAGCGTTGGCCAGGGCCGTGGAGAGGCCGACCACGCGTACGGACTTGGACGTGTGAGACGAGATGAAGTTGGTTCTGGACACTATAACCTCCAGGACCGGTCCTCGGTCCTCCCCTAAAGAAAAGATTTCAGAGAGCAATAATAAGACGGGTTTAGATGGAGGCTTTGATATAAAAAAAAAGAAAAGAAGAAAGAGATGAGAATTGATCTGATCTTAGGCTGAGAATGCTCCCAGGTCCAGGGCCATGAAGCTGTCTGTTGATGTGAATGTGATAACATAAAGATGAGGACAGGCATGGCAGGGGAGTGACTCTGGACTGTGGATTTTTTTTTTTTTTTTTTTTAAAGAGGAGATACAGAACAGTCTAACTGTGCCCCCAGGTAGCACTAGTCCTCTAAAGAGAGTCTGTGTGTATGTGTTTGTGTGTCTGTGTGTGCGTGTGTGTGTGTGTGGGCGCGCGCGCGCGCACGTCTGTACCGAGCAGGTGGATCTCGTCGATGATGAGGATGGCCACTTTCTGCACGTAGCTGCGGTTCTGCCAGCTGCGACTCACTCCATCCCATTTCTCTGGTGTAGTGACAATCAGGTCAGCCTGAGCTATAGCCCGCATGTCAGGAGTTACATCACCTGTCAGCTCCACCACCCTGACAGACAGACAAAGAGAGAGAGACACACACAAAGAGATAGACAGACAATATGAGAGAGAGAGAGAGACAAAGAGAGAGATAGAGGGACAGGGTTGGGAATAAGGAGTGAAAAGAGTGACACAGGGGAAAAGAGTGATGGGCCAGGGAAAGACAAGCGCAGAGTCAAACTACAATCATCTGAAACGACAGAATACACTACGAAACAGAACACACACTCACTTCCTGCCCAGCTTTTCCTCTATCCTAATCTTCCAGTCCTCTATCCTTTCTCTGACAAGGGCTTTTAGAGGAGCGATGTACACCACCTGTAGAGACACACACACACACACACACACACACACGGTTTATAAGTGACCATCCTTGGAAAACTGACTGGAAAAAAAAAAGAATGAAAAAGGACTGTACTGCAATGTGGAAAGAAGAAGAAGAAGAAGAAAAAAAAGAATAGAGTATAAAATACAAGATGAAAGAAGTTTACCGTGAATACAGACCTTAGCGGTAGGGTACTTGTTGAAGACCCTGAACATGGCCAGCTCCGCGGCGATGGTTTTGCCTGAGCCTGTGGGCGCGCCCAGCAGGACGTTGGTGTCGGTGTGGTAGAGCGTGTGGAATATCTGGGTCTGAATGGGATTGAAGTGGGTGAATTTGTACAGGCTCTCATACTCTCTGTTCCCCAGAGCAGTAACAGGCAAAGGCTGCAGGTCCAGGAGCTCTGTACGGGTCAACACAGACAAAATGACTCACTCAGTCATACTGTAACATCACAGGACATATTACAATTTTCTCCAAGAAATAACTCTGACTCGTCAGAAATGTGTTCAAAGAGCCTAAAACACAACCAGAAGGATCAGGCTGTTGATTTGATTCAGAAGCCAGTACATCTGGCAAGTCCTTAAATGTGTGTGTGTGTGTGTGTGTGTGTGTGTGAGCGACTGCCAAACCTGTATGTGGAGGGTGTCTCTCTGGCAGGATGAGGTGTTGGAAGTTGATAACGCACACACTCTCAGAGCCCAGCCAGCGGTCAGACACAGCACGGATGTAGTACTGTGAGGGCATGGGCTCAAAGATGGGGATGGTGAAGACAATCTGCTGCTCCTCTTTTGTTACCACCTGGAGGCGTCACAGAGAGAGAGAGAGAGAGAGAGGGTCAGCTTAGAAACATAGCATTCAGACATCAAGAAATAAATGTGGAACTTTCTAGACCCACACCTGTTTCTTCAGCAGGAGAAAGTACTCCGAGTGGTAGATGTGCTCGTTGATGGGGTCCTCCACCCAAATCCACCAAGGCTCTCCAACTGAGCCATGCGCCTGATCCAGACAGAGAGACAAACAAAAAGAGGAACATGTGAGAGAGAGAGAGAGAGAGAGTCTTAACTCAATAAGAATTACTGGCATAAAGGCAAGTACAGATATACAGTAGTTCAGTACTTCATTCTCTGTGTAGTGGGTAATAGAAGTAGACCAGTGAAAGTCAGTCACTACTTCCACAGAAGGATAAATCGAGGGTCTAAGACGCTTATTCGAAAATATTTTCCGTCCTTCAAGAATGTTATGTCAGTAACCATGGGACACTGTTAAATGAAGCCTGAGAGCTATGAAAACTGACTGACCTTCAAGTTTCCACTAAACAACCCTGAAGATCGGAACAGAAAATACAAATATTCTCTGCGCAAATCTCAGAAACGCATGTGGAATGCCTCCTCCTACATTAGCAGATTGAAAATTGGCCAGTGAATGCACCAGCGCACTGAACTGAACTGGTGTGTGTATATATGCACTGGGTCACATCTAAGCTTTGGGTTTTCTGTTACAGTTCTCCGATGAACTGAGTATGCATCGCTAATTGGACATAAACATTCATCTTCAGGATTCTCTCAGCCTTACGACAACAGGCCTCCTGTTTCAGCCAGATTCCATTAGAGTTTCAGAACTAATCTTCCCACAATCCCCCCTGTCTCTTGGGCCATTCTCCTTTGACAGGTCCATCTCCGTAGTGCTATGGGCCAGCTTTCCTGAACAAGGATGGAATATGTTCAGCAAGCGCAACGGAGAGAAATTCTCGGCTGACAGAAAAAAAAAAGAAAAAAAAAAACCCTGTTCCAAATGTTTAAACGCTTTCGAACTTGGCTGGCACAATTTATATCACTGAACTCCAGTGTAAACCAAACCCTGGAAGATTCGACGCTACTCTGTTTTACGGAGCATTAAATTGAGCTTACAAAAAGAATATTACACTGCTTTTCAGAATGAAGAAAGTCTAAGAATATGTAAAACCACAAAAGAGCAGTCTACACAGTTCAGAATCCATGCAAGTTATCTCACCTAAGAATACCCGAGTGCTACTTAACGCAGCATGGTAATAAAAACTGTAACGCTTTGAGATGAAACTATGAGGAGGTCTGGAAGTCAAGTCTGTAAGAGGTGAAAAGGCCTTAGGGAACTCTAAACACACAGGAGCAGCAGGACATAAAGTTGGTGTTTGTTTTCAAAAGCAACTGAGTCATCATGCTTAGTAGAGTAGAGTTCACTGAGGGGTTTAGAAAAAGCATACAAACCATTCACATCCCCCCCTCTACTGACACTGTGCTGTTTTAGTAACTACAGTTCACGTAAGACATACAATGTTTACCACTGATAAATATCCATATTAGACACACAAAGCCATATTAGTTAGGCATTCTATGGGGTGATAAATGACTCAGAATATAATAACTAACAGGGCCGTTCCTTATGAGATTATTCCATACCCCTTAAGAATTTTTCGATAACGCAACAGGGACTGATAATTTCATATGACTAGGAAGCAAAAAATAAATCTGCGATATAGTGGCAGCATCACGGAGCAGCGTCCCTGGCCAGAGCATGTGTGCTTGTCATTAGAGCTGAATGGAGAACCTGTAAGGAGAAACAAATAGGGGAGACTAAATCATTGTCCAGACGCCAAATGTCACTGGAGAGAATCCCTGCAAAGCGGACGGGGGGTGGGGGTGGGGGGGTTGTGTGTGGCATGAGGACACTCAGGGTCCATCTGGGACTCATCCATTCATTCTCTCTTTTTTCGACTCTACACAACAATAGGAGGAGCACCGAAGTGACACCGGTCTTTGTCCTCCTTAAAAACAGGGGAGGGACGGACAGATTAAACCTCATTCAAGCTTCGCTGAGCCGAAGAGCGTGCGCGCGCGCGCGTGTGTGTGTGTGTGTGTTTGTGTGTGTGTCTGTGTCTGCGTGGAAGTGTGTGAGGAGATGTATGAATAAAAATGGTTTCTGTTAACATGGGAGAATTTGTCTCGTTCGCAAATCAAGAACAAACCAAAGTCTCCAGATGGTTGTCATAGTTACCTGGTCATTCCATTTGAAGTCTGGGGTGATGGTGAGGCGCACCCGCAGCACGGTGCGTGTGATTGGCTGAATACTGGCCTCCATCTGTATGGTGGGGATCTGTTGGACACACTGTTTTACTTTCACACCAATGTTCACATGGTGCAGCATGTGACCTGTGTCCAAAAGAGAGGGTAAAAAATGTCTTAAACTGAAGATGCAAAACCACTTCACAAAACAGTATTTAAAAATATTCTCCCAGGAATGATGAACAATCCTATGAAACGACATTGCGGGGCCGTGTAGACTGACCTATCTCAGCCTTGGGCATGTCTCTGAGTTTGTCCACTGTGAGCTTCTTCTCCTCCAGGCGGGCCAGCACAGAGCTGGGCAGAACTGCAAACTGACGGAGGGGGTGTGCCCAGCCCCACAGACGCTTGTCAATCACCTTGCACAGGTTGAGCAGCCGATACGTCATTGCGGGCCATCGTTTCCTCAAGGCGATCTCAAAGAGAGCTCTCACTATACGGGCGGCGTTCTGGAAGACAGGGTCGGAAACAGTCAGATGAAGGTGGTTTTGTTATAAATTGTTCCTCAAGATCCAATTCAGTGGTTACAACTTTTAAAATATTGCTCCATTAGGGACAGGCAAACAGATGAGATACCAAGTCTCCAGCTGAGAGTTACTGTCACAGAGACCTAACCAGACCTTTGAGCTGTGAGCAGGCCTACCTGTTTTGTGTGATTGGTAGAGTCTGGCTTACAGAAGGCTGAAAAGGTCTGACAGAGTCTTGATCTATAAGGTGCGTTTGCCTCGCATGGAAAGGTAATGTATGTCAGTGCTGTGACTGATTGGTTAGGTCTGACTGTGCCCCTGATTGATTGGCTAGTTCTAACAGCATGCACATAGCCCTTGGCAGCTGTTAGCTGAGCAGGGAGGAGAAAACACCTGCTGGCCCAGATGTTCAGCTGCAGTTAGTTTGAAGGCCACCAGGGCCACCAAGCTTGCGCTAGATATCAGTTTCATGTACCTCCTATAACTAAGGAGAGAGTCTCTGATCTTCACACCCTGGCAACTCCAGATGCCTTAAAACAACTTTTAAAAAAAAATCTCCCTTTTTGAGCCTTCAAATGAATTCTCTTCAAGTCCAGAAATGTGTCGGCTGGATTCATTTGAAGAGTAAAAAGGAGATTCTGAAGATAAGGATTCTGTTGTACTTATCTTATGTTGAATCTTGGGGCTTTCAGACTATATCGAATGCAGTGTCCTGCCACTGAACGCTGGAGACAAAGCAAAAGGACGCATCCTCTCTTTCTAACAGTTGCTAAATCCATTGAGAACTTTGAGTGCCTCTCTCTCTCTCTTTCTCTATCTTCACTGTTTCTCTCTCTTGCTGTCTCTGAAAGGTGGCAGTGGGAGCTATCACATGCTTCCCCATCGAGGGGGTGGAGGGTGTGTGTGTGTGTGTGTGTGTGCGTGGAGGGTGTGTGTAGGGGGGAGTGGGCCTTAGTCTGGATTTAAAATCAGATACATTTTACTCAACAATGGCAGGCCCTGCAGGTTTCCAGGCAGCACATCTGAAATCAGCCGAATTAGGGGCAAAGAGGGAATTTGCCTGAGCTATTTCAAATATTCAGCCACATGGAATTGGTTACCGCAGGAAAGCATGGCTAGATGGCTTCAGCAGAGGATGGGAAGAGATAGAGGGATTGGAGACAGAACACAAGGGATTCCTGCATCTCAGTCACTGTGAAATAGGGACCATCCGAAATATCAACATTGAGATTTATCAGTTCATTTCATTTTCCAGAAGAGATGATTTCGAGAGATGAACTAAGGCACTTAATGAAAGTCTTGAATCTCATAAAAGCAATGAAAATGCTGATAAAATGGAAACTAATTTTATTGGTATGCCTGATTACTACATTCAGGGGCACAATCATAAACCCTCATGAAATGATTCTGTGCTGAACAAAGCTACTAAAATACAACCCACATGTCTAGTCTTAAGTGGTGATCTTTTGTGAGTTGTCTAACCACCCAACCACCAAATTTGAGCATGGTCTAACTGCTTAGTGTCTGGATGTGTAAATATGTGTGTGTGTGTGTGTGTGTGTATGCGCGCGCGTGTGTGTACCATCTCACCTGAGCTACATAGGAGAGGTCAGAAATGAGGGAAAAGCTGTCCACCTCTCCACGGCCAATGTAAGTCTGTAGCAGGATGTTGATTTTGCCGTAGCCGTTCTCCACGCCTCCGGCTGCTGGCAGCTCGCAGAAATGATCAAGGAGCTGCTCCAGTTCCTCCATCTCTTCATCTCGCACCTAAGGCGCAAAAGCCGCATCCATGACAACATTAACTACAGAGAATACAGATCACCGAATCAGATTACACGAACAGTGTGACACAGGCAGCATAGTGCTGTCCCATGGATCCACACCAATCAGTGACTATGTGGACAATTACACGTCTCTGAGAGTATAATGGCAAAATGAGTCTTGGTCAGCCAGTTAGAGAGACAAGTCACCTTGATCTGTTCAAACTCCTCTGCCTTTGACACGATGCTAAAAATGTCTGCTTCGGTTTTCTGTGCGTTGAAAAGTTCATTGAAGGTCTACAGAGTTTCGGAGGAAAGGAGGGAGGGAGGGAGGGAGAGGGAGAGAAAGAGAGCTGTCAAGCACTTTTCCTTGACACTTTTATAATCAGGACAGAGAGAGAACACATGCTATACAGTGGTGAAGACCTTTGCTTTATCTCGTTTGCCTTTTTCTTTTACTGCTGACATAACTCCATACTGTTTCCATCTACCTCTATGGATACCACGCGATCAATCAAAAAGGCTCAGTCTATTTTTTGGTGGAAACGTTGATAATTTTGCTCTTTCTAAATGAAATTAATTCAAAATAAAAGCTGACTGTTCAAACTGCATCATGAAATGAACAAGATTGGCTTTAATGAACGCCTGACCGGATGGTAATTCTGTGATACCTCAACAGTGTTATATTTGATGTAGAAGTGACTGGCTGTTCTGCCAAGGTCGGTGGAGGCGAAATAGCCTGTGCGCTCTTCGAAACGAATCATACGAGCTTTATCCAGTTTCCTCCCCGACTGGACCACGAGGTCTTTCCTGTATAGCTCCAGTCCTGGGTCCATCTGCATTACCAAACACAACAAACATATCAGTAAATACAAAAAATCACACCTAAGATTCTCTGAAAGCGTTATCTGTGATCTGCGAAAACCAATGACAAGTGACTAGTGTTTGTGTGAGCACAGAGATGAGGCAGGGGGAATAAGTTGTTCCAGAGTGCTCATGTTCAAATCATGTAAGAACACTGGACGCTGGAGTTAAAGAGAGACAGGGGAGAAGCTGCAGTCAAACGCACTGTATACACACAGGGATAACTTAGGACACAATAAAAGTGACTCTGGAAATGATTTTTCAAACAGTGCTGGGGGTTGAGCCAAAGATGGTAAGATGTAATAGTTAGCAGTGGTTCTTTGGAAAGGGGATGTGAGATATGAATGACTTTCAGTGTGGTCTGGACGTGCCATTTACCTGATAAGCGTTATGGTTGATGCCATAGGCCAGTGGATTGACTCTCATTCGCACATATAGGTAAGTGTAGCTAAGCCACTTCACTGCTTCCTCCACATTAGTGACTGTCCCGAGAGCGATCTGAGGATAACAATGGAGAGGAACAGACCAAATGAACCCATTCAGACGACAAAATATCCTCAAGTACTACTTCATTTTTCTCCTGATAGAGATATTTTAATGTTGCTCAAAGTCAAATTTTCAAATCAGATGAAAATCAAGAAAATATATGCCCCACCCCCCAATTCACTCTCATTGACGGAGGCAGTACTCAACAGGCATATGCTATTGCTCTGTTAGTGTAAGTTTTACGATGACAGAGATCCACACAGACATTAATACATATGTGCATATGTCTCACACACACACACACACACACACACACAAAAACATCATACAAAATACCCTTAAAAAAACAACATGCAACTCCAATGTGTCACTTGTTATCATTTTGCACCACCTTGTGGTCAATTAAAAAAGGACTACTCCTCTACAAGCCATTTAAATGCTGCCACCTTGTGGCAGGCTGAAGGACAACAGGCATTTTTGCCGGTGGCTGCTGACGCTGAACTATATTACCAATTGCCACAAAAATCCTCTATTTAAAACGTGTACTGTTTGACTTACTGTTGTTCGTTCTGCTCTTTTAGTCTACATGGGACAGTTCTTGTCCCATGTCATAATTTCAGCTAAATGTGAGCTGTTGGCTGTGAAGGGTTTTTGGGGCATTCGGTCAGTACCTCAGCATTGAGGTTGTCAGGTAGACTTTCCAGGAACTGACTCTCGATTGGGTTCTGCTGGGTGAGGAGGGTCAGGTAGTGACTCAGTTTGTCGTGGGTGGTGATGATGGTACCCTCTCCGTACTTGTCGAACTGAGGTCGCCCGGCACGCCCGAAAATCTGCATCACGTCCAGTATTCCGAGGTCCACCAAGGCGCCTCGCTTGGCGTCGTAGATCTGAGTTCCCTGTTACCATGGAAACAACAGGCTGCTGACATCAAAGAGACAACTTGAGGAGGGGAGAGCAACACAACTCGAGACCTTCAAAGACCACAGCAGGATGCGCAATGGTCAAATATTAACATATTATTCAACATTCTTTTTTATGTCAGCAGGCATACGGGACGTTCATACATGCAAAGAAAACCCCCCCCCAAAAAAATCTTATCTTAGAGATATAGAAAGCACACACACACAAAGACGCCCACTGAAAAACGGCCTAGCTAAGCAGGACATCTAACCTTGATGATGACTGCATGAGCAGGCAGATTCACTCCCCAGGCCAACGTAGCTGTGCACACGAGAACCTTCAAGTAACCTCGTGAGAACATGCTCTCCATAAGGTTACGATCTTGCCGCAGCATTCCAGCATGGTGAATCCCAAATCCGTCAGGGAACATCTCCCTCATCTGTTTATTCCTGGACCGTTGCACCTGTAGGAGACGCACATACAGATCCGTGATACCAAACAGAGCTCTGGGTCAAAGGGGAGCCATAAGTCACTCACTGTTCCCACAACTGTTACTCATTGCCTGCTTCTAGAGCATTCCAAGATTCTGTCGCTGCTCTGCTATCTAGTGGAACAACATCGTTCTGATATTGCTTTTCAGAAAAATCAGATTTACCACTGACTATATCCAAACTGCCATGTCAAACAGTCTAAAGCATCCAACATTGCAGCATCTTTACAAAACAAGTACTCATTAAATGAACTAATTTCACAGGGCACTCTAACCAAGGTACAAGAATTCTTTCCAGAATTATTCATGACCTTGATATAGATGAGAAAAGAGGAGCATAAAACAAACAACCCAGGTCATGTGATACATTTTATTTTCAAAACATGGAAAATAAATTTTGAGACAATAAACTATTTCTACAGATGAAGAAAAGAACAAAATAAAACACATTTTTAAGATATGCCAGAACCATCCTCACCCCTTGACACACTTTGAATAAAAATGCATGAAAAAAAAATCAGCTGCATTGTTCCACACTTTTTGCTAACTAAAATTTTATGAAAACACTTCTAAATCGCCCATGGTTTCCTTCTTTTTTTATCGGGTACGTGGAATGAATCCTCGAGAGGGAGTGCTAATACCTGCAGACCTTCACAAGCTTGCAGTTGATAATAAAAACTGGACATAAAAAGATACCACTTTCCACTAGAAGGTCAGTAACTAATAAGCTTACAGCCTGTAGAGGAACCGTTGCTGGTAAACCTGTCTGGACTGGGCTAGACAAGCTCTATATCCCTGGAAAGCAAAGATGGGGTTTGGTGTTATAAAGACAATGCCTATATTGACAAGGTGTTCACAGCTACAATGAAATATTATGGATCTATGATGTTATGGGACTGTTTTGTATTCACTGATACTGTAGCTCTTGTTCAGCTAAATGGAATCATAAACTCTAAAAAGTACTCAGATACTTTTGCCTAAAATTTGGCTCCCTTGGCCAGAACACTACGACTTGGCTGCTAGTGGAGCTTTCAGCAAAATTATCCAAGGCATATCTCAAAATCTACGAAAGAATGGTTCACTGACCACGGTTTTGTGCGAATATGAAATTGGTTAGACTTGAAGAGAATGAGTGTAGACCAAAAGATCTTGAGAGATTCCAAAGTGCGGAATGGTCCAAGACATCCCTCACCCAAAGAATTCACCAGTCTAATAACACATTACAGAAGACAATTACAGAAGATATAACAATGACTACATAGCATTATTCTGCAGTGGGACGGTACACACAGCATTGAAAGCATAGGCCTGGGTATTTGTGATGCCGTATTTGATTAAAAAAAAAAAAAAAAGTTTTCTTGGAATGTTTTTCTTTGGTTGACTTCAAATGACCAGAGATTTATGCCACATGTAAAATAATTTAGATTAATTTAATGATAGTGAGTCTCCGGAGATTTAAAGTAACAGAGCAAACAGAATGCCCTTCAAAGGTCAAATATACCCAAATACAATCAGAATACTGCATTTGGACCTTTAAAAGTGCAATGAAATAACAGAGAGGACAGGAAAATAAGGAACAGGTAGCTTGTTAAGAGTATTTGTAAACTGCCATGTTGCAAACAGAGGAACATGCGCACGTCTGCGCGCACACACACACGCGCGCGCACACACACACACACACACACGTCACTCTAAACAAAGACAGACAGACAGAGAGACACAGACATGCACACACAATGAGAGAGTAGGCTGTGATGAGAAGGGAGATTGAGATGTGTGTTGTGTTGACTGGAGGCGAGGGTCACGCCCTACCCAGGCAGTAATGGCCTCACCATCAGAGGGCTTTATCTCTTTCTAGCTCAGTCTAAATGGAGGTCAATGGCAACGAGGCCCCTGTGCCTTTGAGAAAAAGCCCATTACAGACAGCATCTGTCTCTCTCTCTCTCTGTCTCTCTCTCACAGTGTCGGCTTATCCACACAGAATACCAACGACATTAGACCAATGACAGACCTGACTCACTGACTCACTAGCTTGATAATGTGTATGTGTGCTTGTTTTAACACAAACTGCTCAACTTCGCATTGTTTCGTAAAATCGCTGTTTCTGTTTCGTCATGGAAGCCCATCTCGGTTCCTAGCGAGAACGTTTGTTTCCGTCAATCAATGCTCTGACTCACCAAGAAAAAGAAGACGGAAGACTTAAGAGAATTAAAAAAAAACAAAAAAAAAAACCCATTACAAACTGTCTATTCCTTAGTGTTCTCCTGTTTACTCCGCTATAATGAGTTGTACTATCCTTTCCCTTAATGAGAAGTTCTGTGTTTCCATTGTGTTACTTAAGCTATTAGCTGCAAGCCTTTTAAGTGATGGTTTATCACAGAGCCTCTATCTGCCGCTCTTTTCAGTTCTTAAATGAATTGTGCTAGTCTCTGATGCTTATCTTTGTTTCTTATAAATACTCCCCTGCCGCCTCTCTTTCCTGTAACCTAACTGGCTGATTTCTACAGACTTTCTTACAGTCAGTCACTCTGTTACGACCAAGTCTTTTCCATGGTATACCGGGTTATTCTTGCCTTTCTGTTTTTACCTATTACATGTAGTGGCTTTTGGGTCAGAAGTTTAAAGATATGCTGTGTGGAGGACTTGTGTTTTATTGTGTTTTAACTTGAGAAAGAGCCCTGTGTGCTTTTACATGTGAACGAGCGCTCTCTGTGTGTCTGCCGTTTGACTGAGCAGCAGCAGTAAAGTCAGACGGAAAGAGAGAGAAAGAGAGAGAGAGAGGTACGGGGAGGGAAAGAGAGAGGGAGACAGAGAGCTTTGTAGAGAGATACGGAGGAGAGTGCACATGCTCTGGTGGGGGGTGGGGGGGGTGTGGCTGCGTAAAGCTAGGCTCATAGTCTAATTGAAATGCTTAAGATAAGGTTTGCTTTGAGGTGTCGGGATGCGTTAGGCTTGTGTTCTCTCGGGCCAGAGTTAAAGTGAATTGGGGGGACGGGAGCCGCTCCGGCGAGGTTGGATTCGAGGTGGCGGCACATCGCCGTTCCGATCAGCCCCCATTAAGACCTGTCGTGTGGAGATCATTTCCCTACGCGCTAAGCTCAAGCCCGGGCCGCGTGTATGGCACAGCGGGCCCGTCAAATGCAGACACAGGTGATTACCCGTCGCTTCATTCTTAAACGGACCAGACGTTATCCGTAGCACGCCCAGGGACTACAAAGCCAAGGTTAGCACATGTACGGAAATGACACAGGCTTCCATGAGTTCCCACGAGCACAGGCTGCCTGTGTCTGAGGGCTGGTTTTCTGCAGGGCCCAAACGCTATTGCTGGCTTTTTATGGTAGTCCTCTTCATCTCGTACGTCAATCAATGCGGAGAGAGTGAATTTCGCTCTTGGTGAAATAATTAACGCATCATGTAACACACAAATTGTTCATATGTTTTCTCAAATTCGCAGAGAGTACAAGCTCATCCCTGATCTAAAAGCCCTTAACAGTCATAATATTTCTGTCGCTAGTTTGACAGGCCATTAACCCTGGATGAGTGGAGAGAATGAGAGAGAGAGTGAGAGAGAGAGAGAGAGAGAGAGAGAGAGAGAGGGAGTTGGAGTGGGAGGAGCTGCCACTCAAATGCACTATTTCCCTCTTCCTCCTACTCTTCTTGCGACAACACTTTTTCTATCTGTGTTAAAAATGTGCATTATTGAATGCTGAGTAACTGGTAAAGCAATATGATCATGTACGCTTCATGAATCTGGTCCAATCAATACACACATACTCAAAGGGACGTGAAAGCGTTTCTGTGTTCATGCGACGCCAGTGAGAACAGGCAAAAAGTGTTGACAGGAAGCGTGCATCAGAAAGAGAAGGATGTGGAGACTGACTAACGCTACATCACTAAGGGACACGGTGGGCGGAGACGGGGGACCATTTAGCTTTTAGGAGACACGATGACAGCACTCGAAAAGGAACAAAAGTTTGTGTGGCCAAACACTGACCTTAATGGCTGAAAACCGTTCTGTGGCAACGACAGAAGAACAAAAAGAGTTTTGTGTCTGTCTAGGAGTTAGTGATTTGTGTGTTGTTGTGGAAGAGTGTTTCAGCGTGACCGGGCCACTCTTTGGTCGGCCGAAGCCGCTCGGCTCTGGACGCACACTGGCGCGACGGCATTTGAAGACGACAGCTGTGACACTTCAGAAGTGACTCTCGGTAAAAATAGATGAGCACAGAGGCAAATATAGGAATTAATGAGCTAAATCCTACGTACCTACATTGTCCCTGGAGTTTGCGAAGATAGCAAGTGCAGAAAAAAAAAAAAAAGCACCTCAACCTAATTTCCAAAGGCCTTCATTTGAACTTTCAAACAGACTACCTGACAGACTCCTGTCATAGCTTTTCTGCAGGCGATACAAAAAACCCATCAGATTTACAAAGACTCTGTCCCAAAAGAACCACATCCTCCACTTCACAGTCCTGATGTTCAGCTTCTCATCTCCAGCCACACAATGCCCTTCCACTGACGTTCTTCACAAACATCCCATTCTGTCCCGTTCTGTCTCTGTAAAAGCTCTCCCAACGCTGAGAGAGTCATCTGGCCACCCTGCAGTCTTGAGGTTTAACCACTAGATGTCCCCTCACATCCAACAATCAGACAGAGGGGGTTGAAGGCATGGCTCCTGGTCTGGCTGTGAAAACGGTGGCAGCGTTCGCCCGGGCCGTCATGTCAGAGGGCTGGGAGCCACGGATTAAGTCAGACAGACAGACAGAGAGAGAGAGAGAGAGAGAGAGAGAGTGAGAGAGATCCAGGCCCGGGGCCAGGAAGGCAGGGGCTGAGGGGGGGACGTGGGTACAAGCAGAAACCTGTCGCCGCGTTTGCTGAAGGGCACGGTCGCGGTTGCCAGGGCGAGGCAAGATGGTTAGGGCACGAGGGTCCCTACGAGAGGCGCAGATCGCGGCCGCAGCGGTTTTTCTGGCAGGTGGGGGTGACCTTCCGGCATTGCGGAGCTTAAGCTGAGGTTGGGGGGGGGGGGGGGGGTTTACCTCGGTGGTCCGACGGAGAGCCGACAGACAGCTGGACGGACGCGATCCTCATCTGCTCAGAAGTCTGCGTACATGCAGCGCTCTGAAGCCATGCACAGCTGCACTGTTTCAAACCAGTGTGTTATGGTAACCGCAATGCCAGAAACGCCACACATCTGTCAGTGCAGGGCGGCGATAACATTTTGAGTACGATGATTTCACAGGCTTTAAAATGGACGTTTGTAGTGTTGACAGCACTGTGCACTGTAATGCATATTGCTTTTCTGTTCTCAAATGAAGTTTGTTGGTATGTCCGTATATATGCGAGCGAGAAATCGAACCATATAACTGAGCTATGATAACATGCAAACCACACCAGTAGATTACACAACTCTATCAAGTATATACTGGGGTCATAGACTAACATAGCGCTATGACATGAATAAATTGCTTTTTATTTTCACCCCCTTACAGTCAAACTCATAGACACACTTTAGTGTGGTAGCACACACTTTAATAATAATTGGCTGTTGTATGATAAGCAGAATAAATGGGGTGTGAGTTGAAGCAGGCCCTCTGAGTGGAATCCCTATCCATCATCTCTATTTATAGCCTCAAGTCCTTCAGCCAACTCACTCTCACTCACGCCCTGCTCCCAGTCAACTTCTGTTACTGTGTCTCTCTCTCTCTTTCTCTCTCTCTCTCTCTCACGCACACTGAGGAACTCAAATACACCCTCGCATGTACGCATGCACGTGTGCGAGCACACACACAGGCACTCGCAAGCACACACCGTGCGTGTGCACACACACGTACACACGTACACACACACACACACACACACACACACACACACACAGCACTCTCCGCAGTCAATTTACTTTATTATGGCTTGTGCACAGCAGAAATACACATACTCACCCCAGTAGTGACTCCATTGTGTTACTGTGTCTCTTATTTGGATGCAGGAAAGCTTGCATACTCCATCATATGTTTAAATGTTGTCTTCAATATCTCTTCCATACACACATATTGTATACGATTTTTATGGAACACGGACGCATGCTGCATATCACAATCAGGATTCATTTAGGCCAATCACACAGGTACGCTCAGAACACAAACCTGAATGTTTTTTTTTTTTTTTTTTCCCCTCAACAAACGTACTCAAACGCCCAGGCACATTTGTGCTCAATTAGAAACTTTTGCTCTCTGGCTGAGATTACTTTGCATAGACACGAGCTTAATAAACAGCCATTATTCCTGCTACACTCCACCAGCACTTAGTCAAGTGGGTGCATTAAGATATCTAAGCTTGATTGACAGCCTCTTCAAACGAAGCGATAAAGCAAATTAATGAACATTATGAGAAAAATGCGTAGTGGACTCACTTCTGACTTTTAAAGTAGGATAAATAATGCTGACTTATATAATTGACCTTAGAGGTGCAGCGTTTCACTAGGTATGCATATGGGAGATTTGAAAAAAAAAAAAAAAAAGAGAAGAAAATAAAAGGTATTAATATTAATGTTGGGCAATTTCCATAAGCAAATAAGCTATGTGTTATCTGTGGGTGAGAGAGGGCGAGCGATTGGAGACTCAGAGAGAGTGGGGCTAGCGAATGTTGCTAAGGCCAAAGCGGGGCGGGTGAAACACGAACCCCTGTCTCACCTCATTCTAACACACGCTTTAATCCCCTAACTCCATGAGCGCAACGCGCCACGCGCTCAGAGACTCAACAGGTGGAGAACGGCACAAAATCCCACAAACAGCGTAATCTCGCCTGCTCCCGAAACCCCCCCCCCCGAAAAAAACCCCAACAACAACGACAACAACAACAAAAAAAAACAAGCACAGTGTGCCTCACCTCTCGCATCACTGTGCTAAGATAAAGACAAAATGCAAGCTCTTTTGATGTTAAGGTTTACGTACGCGCTGCTGTAGAATGTTTACCTACTCTGGTCTTTTTTTTCAGCTCCTACTCCTACCACAAACACATACACACACTTACCACCCCCCCCCCCAAAAAAAAAGAAAAAGAAAAAGAAGAAGAAAAAAAGACAAATCCATACATGTACAAATTGTCCTCTTATATATAGGTCAAATTTGTTCGGTCTTAAAACAAGCACGTCTTCATACTGTTCTTTTTTTAATCTCTCGGTAAACGCGAGTGTGAACAATGCCGCGATTAACACATCTCCCTCCATCTTACGTAAACAGAGAGCAGATTAAGAGAGCCGTGTTCAAATGAGGCATCCATTTCCACTGAAGAACCCCTGGAGCGAAGACAGGTTACTAAATGCATCTCTCTGTCCTCTGTGAGAAAGTGTGAATAATGCCAAACCTGCTGTCCTCCGCCACCTCCTGCTACTTGAACATCACCCTCTTCATCTGAATCTATCTTTACCTTCACACGTACATGACTGTACGCTATTCACTTCAGTTAGTAGACGAATGCACACGCAAAAAAAAACCAACAACAAAAAAGAGAGACATATGTGGAAACATATCACTAAACTGTATTTCTAGCTCACACTTGCATACACACAGGTTGTAAAGTGATGCCAGTGTTGAGGTGCAGTGGTGTGTCTATGGGAGCAACGCAGTGCGCGGTCATCATCCGGAGAAATGGGAGCAACCGCAGGTGGAAGCAGCGGGTCAGCTCAAAGCCTCTTCCCTAGCTGCGTATTGATCCCTGTCTACGTACGTGCAGCTGGGATGAGTCAAATCCATCACGCCCAGCTCCTGATCAGCAGCCCGTGCCTGCGGCACCATGCGCTGCTTAATGAGGCAAGTACCAATTGGACCAGAGAGTGTTCTGCAGCACAACTCCCTCCGTTTCCCTGCGTGGTCCGGCGACGGCCAGAGGACCGAGGGCTCGGTTAGTTTTTTTTCCGCCCTTGCGGCCATGTTACGTCGGTGGCTTGAGATGGTGAGAAAATGCCACGAGCTAAGGTACAGAAAACTGTCTTACTGCAGAACACATCTTAAAAAAGGAAGAACACCGCCGGAGAAACACACACACACACACACACACACACATATACACACACACACACACACACACACACACACAGACATATACAAATATATGATACGGGAAAGGTACCGTTTAAAGGTTCAAATCAACCTAAAGCAGTTTCTGCTCTTTTGACATATCCTGAGCTCTCACTTCAGAATTCTGAAGTGACCAGCATGTGACCATGCTATTAGTCTCTCCAATTGGTTTCTCATTGTTGCCAAGCAACAAATGGCTTAATTTGTCCAATTACGGTTCAATACTATTTTTGTGGCTAAAATGAATGCACCATTACTTCAGGTCCACCTACAGCATGTCTGTTTCATCCCTGCTAAGCTTTCGATAGCTGCTAAACCAAAGGATTACTATGGCTACTGGACTACAAATGCTTTATCAAATCAAAACAAGAATTAAGATGTGATTCCCCTTTGATTAAGTCATGTTACAAAAGCCTTGAACAAACATTTTTCTTCATGAATCCCTTTTTTTTTATGACAGCACTTTCACTAAATGGCTCGTGAATAGCAAAGTGGCTCCGGTCTCTTTTAATGTACAAAGCGTCTCTTCACAGAGAACCACGGAAGATGAACTTAACGTTGGAAGGACGGAGAGAGGTCTACGCCGTGGTTCTAACTGCCAGAGCCGTTGCTGCTAATACAGCAGAAGCCGCAAGTTTTTTCGAGCTGTTCCCCAGCTTTCATTTTGCTGTGGGCTGGGTTCGTTCGGCCTTGCCCGCGCGCGCACGCGCGTTCTCTGACGTTGTTTACCGCTCTCCCCCTGAACGAGCGCTGCCGCAGAGGTGAGCGACCTCAATTTCTGCCACTTTCCTCTCCCTTAGAGCTCATGCATAAATGCTCATAAATAACAGCACTCAGTTCATCTGACAGAGCCAAAAAAGTGCAGCTAGTACCGAGAAACAACACAGAGAAAGGGAACAGTGTTGTGGTCCACATCCTTCGTGACTCCCAGGGAAAGGACAGAGCATCTCAATAGCCACCCAGGGACAGAACTGAGCAATAAATACACTCTTATTAATTACAAAGTTGCTACTGTAGGCTCATTATAATATACAGGCTGTGCTACAGCTATGTATGTCTGGGAAACTGTATCACCGTAACATTAATAACATTATGGAACATCTCACGTTCTGACTCATTAAGGTCCCAGTGCAACAGCAGACACCAGTATATAGATTACCTGCGGTAAAATTCAGCAAACTGTACAATGATCACACAATCATCTTTTTTAATTTATGAGGGTTTTTTTTTTTGCATTACATGGCTTTACATTCCTAACATAACAAAAACCTAAGCATACAAACCTATATGTAGGGAAACATGTTACAACATATCCACCTGTAATCTTACAGGCATTTACATCAGTGTGATTACTGATCGTATTACCTTGACATGATCTATGTAAACTGAGGACTGAAAAGTTCAGCTGATCTGTTTCTGAGGTGTGAAGTTCTCAACTGTATGGCTTACCTGTTTCTCACACTGGCCGTAATCAGGACCTTGCTCTGGCTGGAAGAAGGATGCTTCCCCACGGTTCTTGGCCATCTCTAACAGGTTCATGGCGGTACGCACGGTGGCGTTACGGGCATGGACAAACACCATTACCTGCAACAGACAATATAGAGTTAGTACTAATGAGACTACTACTACTACCACTACTATGCTTCCTTACAATGCTGAGTTATACCACTGAAACTCTGCTTCCTAACCATATAGAGCTGTACTACTGAACCTCTGCTTCCTTACAACACAGAGTTATAATACAGAATCTCTACTTCCTACCAATACAGTGTTATACTGCTGAATCTCTACTTTTCACAATGCAGAGCTACAATATATAAGTACTACTATTACCGCTGGTGATTTCTGTTTGATGCTTTTGACAGGGACTAGCAATCTAGACACATGTGAGGATTAGGGAGGTCACACATACTGATACTGTGGCAGGAGGTCGATGTCGAAATTCAGAAAACATAATGGTGCTAGTTTTATTACAGTATCGGTAATACAAAGCCAAAATCGGTACTGCACTCCTGTCTGACTGACTTCAAGCAGAGGAGGAACTTGGGCATGATCACTGATATGTGAGAAAAACATGAGAAAAAAAAAAAGACAAATGAAAATGGTGCACAGTAAAGCTGCTCACAGCCAAACTTAACAAAAAGAAACGTGCGTAAGATGGTTGATATGATTAAGTGTCAAAATACCTTGGTTTAGGCTATAGTTCATTGTCGTGTTAAGTGTCGACGAAACATAACGGTGGCCTTTTAAATAGATATTTACAGACAACAATGGTCCGTCACATGATAGTAAATGTTGACCTTTCCTTGTTTTCAGAGTCTATGTACAAAAACATTTAAGTTACAACTAGGCATGTCAAAGAGTTCCTCAGATTTAAAATCAATATTGTGCCAGGATGTCTTTTTTTTTTCTTTTAAACTTGAAGGCTACATGCCAGTGTTGGGCTTGACAGTCAGTTTTCTTATTTTGATCTATATGTTCAGCCTACTTATTTTTTCCCCCTTAGCACTGCCAGGGTACTGCAGTAGGAAAGCCGTGCAATCAAACACTGCATTTGTGCCAATACTAGTTTACTTGGATGACGAATGACTAACTACCCGAAGGTTAGATACCACACTTTTTAAAGCTGCTGTTACTGTACTTTTATCTTTTATATTTTATTATTGTTGTATCTTTTATGTTATACTATGAGAGCATGATACTGTATAGTTGAATAACGAAGGAGATACTCTAAAGCAGCTGTTACACATCATTGCTCCAGATTTTATGTCTGTGCAAGATTTTTAAAATAAAGGAGTATAGGCTGAATGGGATTCCTGTTTTTGCTGTGGTATTGAAATCGGGTATCGAGAAACGTGGAATTTCACTGGTACCGGCACCGAGTACCAAAATTCTGGTATCGTGACATCTGGTATCGTATATTAAGCAGATACATCTAACAGCAAAAGGCATGTTCAAGGTTCACGGACCAACAAAGTATAAGTGTGTCCACAGTCATTCATTCCTGTTTACTGTTCCTCACAGTTAACTTAAGCTCTGCCACAACCAAAGACTTCCCTTTCTGCCAGCTAGTGCACCCTCTCCTGCCAACAAGAGTTCAATTACAGCTCCAGAAGGGCACAGCAGTATCTCCATCTTTTGTAAAAGGATAAAGCAGGGATGTAATTTTCCTATTATACTCAGACTGCCCTTGCAAACCAGTCAATACCCCAGACAAAACCAATCAATAACAGAAATACAAGACAGTTATGAGATGGTAGCAAAAGACCTCTCTCTCTCTCTCTCTCTCTCTCTCTGTCTCTTGCTCTCTCCCTCTCTCCTTTGTCCTTTGAGGACAGCGTAAAGAAAAGTACAGAGAGAGAGAGAGAGAGAGAGGGAGAGAGTGAGAGAGAGAGAAGAGGTGTGAGAGAAAGAGAGAGGGGCAGAGAGACAGGGAGGGAGAGAGAGAGAGAGAGAGTGAGTGTGAGTAGAGGAAAGAGCATCGTGTTTGTCTGAGTCGAGAGAGGAGTAAGCCTGCAGGTATTTATTTTATCCTTTTCTCTGTAGCAGACACAGTGGGCCACTGCGCCACTAATGTGCCACAACTGATTCCAGCTCAGCAGAACAGACCAGTCTTACCATCTCCTCTGGCACTGTTCTCTATGTAACCCTGATTCATTCTCTCTCTTTATACCTAACCTTCCTGTCATTCGCCTTCTCTCCCCCTCCTCTCTCTCAAGTACACACATAATGCAGAACCATGTGACTAAAGAGCATATGTGTTTGGTGTGTACACGTGTCTGTGAGTTTTATCGTGGCTCCAAGCAGACTGAACTTGCATTTCATAGTTTTGAGCGATTTCTCGTTAAATATAGATGTGTAGCAGACAAAAGTCAGATAAAAGTGTTAAAAGAGAAAACAAACTCTTTTGACCTAAAACTGTCTGTCTCCCCTCCTCCGACAAACAACTTGATTTTTCATCGGAAAGATATTTTTTTTTTTCCCTTTGTCAAAAGCAACGTCAGGCTCAATAGTTTCGTCTCCTCTGTGCATGCATTGACTTAAGAAACGAGAGACTGGGGTTTGGAATCGAACCATATCATGAGAACCAACTGACTTCAAAAAGCACCCCCCCCCCCCCCGACTGAAACTCATCATGTTGGGTTTAGGGAAAAACCCTGAAGGATGGATATACGGGGACAAGTAGTATTTAGTATTCTCACAAAATGAACAACAGAATGAATGAAACGGATGTTCCCACACAATACTGAGAGATTTGTGAGAGCAAACACCTCTGTCATCTCTAAACGGATCAGATAAGCTTGTCCTACAGCAGTTTTAGTGCAGCAAAATGAAGAAAAACCACAGGCTGTTTTGTACTGGCAAACAGTGGATGCACTGCCCAGACTCAGTGGATTTCTGCTATTCTCTTCTTCTCCCTCTTGTTTGCTTTGCACTTCTTTTCCCCATTGGTACCTGGAAACAGACCCAACACTTTGGCGTTTATCACAATAATTTGGGCTGATGGAAAATTGGAAGCTAATTAATTCATGATTGCTAATTTAAGGACAGCCTTCCAAAAACACACAAACACGTCCTTAAACACCTGCCAACACATTTTTTCCCCCCCGCCACCGCCTACAGCAATCTGGATTAACTCATATTGATGCAAAAACAAGGGGGGGGGGGGGGGGGGGGGGGGCAATCCGAATTCTGAGGAGACTCCTACAGCTGTTTGCCAAGCTTGCTTGAGAAAAATTTTTGTCATGAAGAGAACTGGGTGGGGGGGGGGTGAAGAAAAGGAAAGCACATAAACAGATGCTTAAGTTAGGTGATAAGCGCATTGTTATTATGGAAGAGACCACACATCGGTGTGAGGCTGAATCGCCCCGACTAAAACACGCTGAAGCCATCGTAGGATTTTTCTCCATTTTTCTTGTTGCAGCACACACACTGGTTTCCATAGCAGACACACGTCAGGCCAGGGCTGTTATGTTGCGCTTCTTGTAGGAGGTCAAATGTTTACACATAACAACAGAACACAAAATGTTGAGCTTCAAAGAAGACCTCTAAGCAAACCACATTTTTTTTACATTTTCTAAAGAGAGCGAGAGCAGATGGCAGACACAACAAAAATGCCACATTATGTTTCCTCCCCTCAATAATAAAGTACTGGATGTGCAGAATTTGATAACTGAAAACCTGAGATGCATCAGCATTGACTTTAGGTTGGGTTGCCAGTGCAGGCCTCTCTACCTTTAAAAGATACTGATTCATCTAACGAGTCTAAAGAAGTAGACAGGAAAGAATGTCAATAATCCCTTTCCCTCCATTTACCAGAGACATCTGTTTGTTGTGCATGATAAATGTACGTAGACTCATTGTTAACAGAACTGTACAGCATGAAAGCACAGAAAGTGTTGTACGATACTGCAGAGATGTTTTTGCATTGTTTGTTATAGAGATGACTGTGGAGAGCACAGGTCTGACTTGAGAGATGTGTAGGAAGTATGATTACAGAGAGAAACAGCAGTGAATGAGAGAGCGGATTTTTACACTACCTGCTTAACAGCACAGGGCTAAAGGAATGACTACTCAGACCTCAAAGAAAACTCTGAACGTTCCACTGGTCGGCTAACACCACCACCCAGTCTGTATGTCCTGGATACTGTCACCTCCAGTTTCAACGGAATCTTATGCATTTAAAATGAAATGAAACTAGTGGAAAATTCTGGCGTACACTGTACAATTATGACGATATTCAATTTAAAAAACAAACTTTGAGTTCAAACCAGTCAGTAGCCTCCTTTTCTTTCTTTTGTTCTCTTTCCTCAAACATAAACACAAACACGGTAAAAAAAGACACGCACACACACACACACACACACACACACACACACACACACACACACACACACACACACACATAACATGCAGCAGTGGCTGTACCTCTCCTCAGAGACATCTCTGGCAAATATTATTTATTGAACCCTTTTTTTTTTTATATCAGTGCAAAACTGTGAGGGTGCATTGTCTGTGGTTACTGGAGGTTCCTAAGCTTATTAAAGTTCCATCTGCCTTTTGTCTGCCAACCCAAGACCCAACTGGGGGAGGAAAGAGGGGAAGAAGGGGGGGGGGGGGGCATTTCATAAAGAAAATTCCATCCATCATACTCCCAGATGAAATTAATATATGTCACTGCCACTTCTGACAATTTAATATCAAGCTGAGTGAGAGGGCACCTACTGTAGAGTTCTGGCTCTACGCCTGTAACCCGCAGCTTTGCAAGAGAGACATAAACACCAAGTCTAAACTTCACTGAGCCACATTTTTGTAATAATCCTCACAATTCCCTGACAAGATCAAATATGTTTCAAAATGTTAACAGTCCATTTTCAATATTCAAGAACAGTTCAGTGTTGCATCAAAAATGGCACTTCATAACGCAGTCACGCAAAAACTTTATCAGTATGAACTCTGTTTCTTACTGCCGTGTTTCATTACAGAATACATGATTTTAGCAGTTCAAAATTCTAAAATTATGAGCAAATACGCTTTTGCATTTGAATGGAGTCCAAGCCTGGAGCAGCAGGCTCAAAGGGAGGCTCATTTCACAGAGCAGATGGATCTAAAAGGAGAGAGCTGAATACACAACTTCCATTTTCCAAAGAGTCCTTCTGAAACTGAGAGATGGAGAGTCTTGCATGCGGGCACGCACAAGCACACACACACGCACACGCGCACACACACACACACACACACAAACACACACACACACACACAAACTGCACCCAGGTGCTCTCAGCGTACTCACATTCAATATTCCCTCCTCAGAATATTGTGAAGTGATGTTTAGAGTTTTACGGGGTAAAAGCATCTTCGTGAAGATCACTGTATGGGTAATTATCGTGAACTGGTCAGGGAACATCTTTTGTCTCTTTATAAGGGCGACGTGTTTCGTCTCTTTATAACAATGGGACATAAAACTATTTCCTAGACTAAGCTCCAGCTAAGGGGTCTCCCTGAGTTTGCTAGGTGAGTTCTGCTTGTGAGGTTCACTAGGACCATGAGGACTCTACGCAAACTCTCTCATCTTATCTCAAAGCCTATTGGTCACCCACATCACCTAGTGCCGGCTATTCTACAGCCCGTAAAGCTGTCAATCACAGCGGATGAATTAAGAATGGCCACTGAACCTTTCTCCTTCAGATTTGTGTGTCATCAGTTTAACTTCATTAAGCTAATTGAATCTCATCAGTTCGATTTAATGCTTTTACTATACTAATATCTCAACTGCACGCCTGTCAACAATCAGACCGCACGTTGACGTTGACAACAATGGGCTGTAATCAGAATTAATAAAGGCAACTACTAACAAAAGATCCAGCCAAACTGAAGAGCGGTTTGTCGAACGCTGAGGACAAACTCTCCTTCACGACAAGGGGCTGTATTTAAGAAATGAAATGTACTGTACGCAAAATAAATCAAACGTGAAGACAACAGGAAGCGAACGGCGGAGACGGCTTTTGCAAAAATCGGAGGCGGTCGCTAAGCATCTCCTGGTTTTCGTGATTTATGAGATTCC